>NW_027263583.1:0-280937 GCF_044049455.1 Aspergillus lucknowensis | reverse complement strand
GTCGTAGTATTGCGCATGTGCACCACTAGCCCCATCACGTGGTTGGTTTCGGGGCGCCCGACTTTTCGAACGAGGCCACCTCACCTGTAACCTGACTCCGACTGGAGGTTTCACCAGCTGGCCAGAAGCTCCTGGAGCCGCCTTCCCCAGCGTTGCTTCAGAGAGTACCCCACACACTTGACAACACCCATTGCCAAGCGGTGAACTGGAAGATCAATGTGGTAGCCATGATCTTTTCTCAGAAGTCGCTCCTCCTTGTGAGCGTGGCAGCGTGCTCAGCGCTGGTAGCTGCTGGTGATGATGCCGCTCGGCCCCGCGGAGTCGGCCCAGAATGTAAGTACTGCTTCAGCAGTGGCAAATCTTCTTTCTTGAACAATTGATTGTTTACGAAAACTTTGAAGCCTTAAGCGTGTTCGCGGGAACTCTCAAGTATCTTGGCTGACCTCGCTTCCTCTCTTCCAGTTGCCAAGTTCTATAAAGACACGACGACCTTTTCGTGTGTTTCTCAACCCTCCATTCAGATTCCATTTGCCGCTGTGAATGATGACTTCTGCGACTGTCCGGATGGTAGTGATGAACCCGGCACCGCCGCCTGCGCTCACCTGTCTGGCAACTCTCCGTTAGATGTCGCCCATCGCCCTGGACATAGCAGCGACAACCTCAAGGCGGCGCTTCCGGGTTTCTACTGCAAAAACAAGGGCCATAAACCGTCATATATTCCCTTCCAGAGAGTCAATGATGGCATCTGCGACTCCGAGCTTTGCTGCGACGGAAGTGATGAGTGGGCCCGTGTTGGAGGTACGAAGTGTGAGGACAAATGTAAAGAGATCGGCAAAGAGTGGCGCAAAAAGGAGGAAAAGAGGCAGAAGTCCATCACGGCGGCCTTGAAGAAGAAGAGGGACCTTCTCGTGGATGCGGGCCGACAGCAAAAGGAAGTTGAGGATCACATCCAGGGGCTCAAAACCGAGATTGAGAGCAAAGAGCTCCAGCTGAAAGGTCTGGAGGCTGATTTAGAGGAGACTAAGAAGGAGGAGCAGAACAAGGTTGTGAAAGGGAAGAAGACGGGCAAGGTCAATGTACTGGCTGAACTGGCAAAAGGTCGAGTGGAGGAACTTCGGAATGCTTTGGTGGAGGTACGCAAGGAACGAGACGAGATCCGATCTCGCGTGCAGGAGCTTGAAGACATTTTATCCAAGTTTAAGGTGGAATACAACCCAAACTTCAACGACGAGGGCGTCAAGCGCGCCGTGCGCAGCTGGGAGGATTATGCTGCTCGGGGGACTGTGGAGACGATACTGAACAGTGCGCGCGATCGTGACTTGGATTCTATCGCTCATCCCGACGATGAGCAGTCAGGAATCAATTGGGAGCAGTGGGAGAGCGAGGGAGACGACTCTGGACCCGATACTAGTATGTTCCTTCCAGCCTACAAAAGCGCGACGCTAACATGGTATTCAGTTTACAAGCTAGCAGCCTACCTGCCCCCATCGTTTATCACCTTCGTCGAAGAGAAGGTTGACGGTATTCTGAACTTTCTCGAGAAAAACGGCGTTCTCCCTCCTAAGGATAAGCCCTCGACGTCTGAATCCAGAGCCGTGACCCAGGCCCGCGAAGCCGTGAAAGCGGCGGAGAAAGACATTGGAGACCTGAAGTCCCAATTGAAAAACCAACAGACAGACCTTGAGACCGACTACGGTGTAGCCTCTATTTTCCGTGCACTCAAAGGTGTCTGCATTTCGAAGGATTCTGGGGAGTATACGTACGAACACTGCTTCCTTGACCAGACCAAGCAAATACCAAAGAAGGGTGGATCCTCCGTGCGGATGGGCAAATTCGAGCGCATCGGATCTGTTAGTGTCGATGAGCTGAACGACATCGGGGAAATTATCCAAGTGCAAAAGACATCGCTTGAATATACTAAAGGTCAAGGCTGCTGGAACGGGCCGGCGCGTTCGACGACCGTCGTGCTCGAATGTGGCGAGGACAATCAAATTCTGAAAATTGCTGAGGATGAAAAGTGCGTGTATTCCATGCTCGTCACGACGCCATCTGTTTGCGCTGGCGGCGAGGAGCCAGGAAACGTGGCCCCGAGGGCCAAGGATGAGTTGTGACGGACATGGATGTACGTATACAAAGATTTTACTAAGAGGACACTCGGATTTCTAGATTGAATTGCATACAGCGTTGGGATTCTTCAATCATCCTCAGTCTGAGCAACTCCCTTCCGAAGCGTATTGAAAGATGTACCCTCAATTCTGGGTAACGAAGTCGTTCCCCACCGGCAAGGCTACGACAAGAAGCTCGCTACGTATCAATGAATATGGAGAGGCAGAGAACACAGGGTAACGTATGGGTCTTGATTCACTAATACCCCTGTTCAGGAAAACAACATGCCAATACGTAACGTTATCACACCATGCAGCTAGAGACGACGAAGTAAAACCCGCCCTCGACCCCAACCTTCGATAACGGCGAACAACACCGTCTTCGTTACCGACAGATGTTGACTATTAATCTCGAGGTGTTTCTTGACAGAAGGGTCGCTCGCTCGAAGGAGGTGGAAGTGATTTAGTGCTGTTGTTCGGTTAGCTCTTCCGTCCACTTCACTATCTTGGCTTGCATCGACGAGAGAAGGTAACAAAGAGAAGAGAGGCAACATACAGTGCAGCTGCTGCAAGAGCAGGAGTTGCAGTCGCCGGAGCAGCAGTTGCAGTTGCAGGGAGACATGATGATTGTTTGTTGTGGTGTGGTGAGAAAACGGATGTGGATAGTTCTTTGTTTGAGTCGAGGGACTTGCGAGGCAGGATAGAGGAGAGGAAGGAGAGAGGGAAGGAGGCTGCCCGGGGGCTTAAAATACCCTCCTCTGGCTGTATGCCCCCACCAACCCCGGTCTCAGCGTTGAGAACACAGCGTTGCTTCACTCCTCCGTCATTGCTCCAGCGCCTCCCACGCAGACAGATGCAGCTGCGCATGCACAGCGCTGCATGCCAGCTTCTCCTCTTGATTCGAGCAGATGCAGCACAGTGGAGCACAGCATGGCCAGAGACTCCATGTGTGGGCGAGGCGTCGTATGGGTGGACGCTCTAAGCAGGAGCGTAAGTCTGCCCCAGTCTCCTTCCGATTTGTTTTCTTCTCGAGGGCCCTTGCTCCGATGGTCGAAGTCATGCTGAAAACTTCGACGCCCCTCTTCTATCTTTGCTTTTTTTTTTCTGCTTGTCGGAGAACAGACGGAGGAGGGGTATCAACGTGCGACGCATGATGTGGGGGTTGGTCTGCCTCATACAACCCACCATACCAGACGTGCACCATCCTCGGAAAAAATGCTTCCTTTATCACGGTACCTTGTCAGGGAGTATCGGGTTAAGATCCTGGCATCGGTCTGTCTCTTTCCCTCGTTCTATCGACTTTCAGCGACTGATACTTTGAACGCATCTCCTGGATGAGAAATTCGGGCAATGTGCGCTGGGCGGTCCAGATCAGGCCACGTTCTCAAGGAGACACTTGCCTGCCGGAGGTCGGGTCCAGAGGAAGTATCAGAAAGTGAGGCTAGCAATAAGAGGGTTTTCTGCAGTTCCACTTCGCCCATGAGTTACCATATCTGATTCCATGGTGAAATTCTGCTAGCTCGACGAGGCTAGCATCCCACCCCAGAGCAAGAGACAACCAGAATGACTGGCGTCTTAATATCGCTTTTATGCGCTGGGCATGCACCATCTTATCTTTACATCGTCACTCGCTCGCAGTCATTGGTGAGATCCATGTCTCGATGACCAGGAAGTCACCTGGAGCTTGAGCTCGGGCTCCGTCCAACCCCTCTTTCTTTGACTGCACGAGGGCATATCCCGTTCAGTCGATCCAGAAGCCGATCCAAGTGTGACGATGCTTCGAAGAGGAATGGAATGGTGACAAGAACAGGTTTTGGGTGGTGCCTCCTCCGTCACGTTGGTGTGACATGGATCCATCCTTGTGGAAGGGTGCCAGTATTTCCTGCATGAGCGACAATGGCGCAGTGCCTCTGAACCCCACGACAGCCGCATGGAGTGAAGACCGGGGTTCCCTTATGAGCATTAATTTGTGAAACTCGGGCAAGTCGTCTTTGGGCCTAAAAATTGGGACTCGGGAGAAAAGTCAAGGCGAGGCCTTGGAAGTGACAGGGAAGGGAAGAAGCTAAGGCGAGTCACGGCGGACCACCGACGACTCTGACTACGTTCAAAGTCAAGCGTCTCAATATTTTTCGCAGCTTTGGGAGAAGGAAGCTGGAACGATGATTTTGATAGCTGGAGTCTATTTGTCTTTCGTGCGAACATCTTAGCAGAGGAATCAAACTCGTCTGCTCTTCAATCCAGAATCAAAACCTGTCCATCCTCCTGTTAACCAACAGTGCGTCCAGGAAGTCTAGTTCTTCTGATTGTCCATTTCCATTAGCCAGGGACCGCGTCAGACTCATCAGGCGGGCATAGTTACCGGGCAGTTGCACTGGCCGGCCGGGCACTGGCATTCATCACCGCAGGAGCATCCGTGAGCTGTGAGCCTCAGAGTTAGCATCGTCGAAATTGATTGAGCGCCTCGATCTATGATCATTCGTGCGAAATCCCTGTCGGACGGGAATGGCACCCCGCCATCTGGCCCCGCAGCAAGAAACCAGCTGGAAGCTGAATCTTAGAAACAAACATACCCATGATGATATGTAGAAAATATCTAAAGAGGGAATCTCGTTATTCTGAAGGGTCGGGCACTTGTCTGTGAAACTGAGATTTGAGTCGGTTGTTGAGGGAGAGAAGAAGGGAAAGAAACGACAAGGCGGGGGGGTTATGGACTGGTATTTATAGGCGACCGCTGGCCCCGGGGTCTATTGCGACATTCCGAGACTGGCGAAGATGTGAGCAGATTTCTGCAAGAGGGCGGATCTTTCGATTCTCCAAACCCAACTGGAGTTGTTTGGGCTTTTGAAGCTTATTTTGGATTGCAAGGACGCATCCAGCGCTGTCAACTTCTCGTGAGCCCAGAATGGCATGCCCACCTCTGCCCGGACCAGCTTGCGTTGCGAATTCGGCACGGGAGCCTTCGCCCTCGTATAAGACCCGCAAAACTTTGAAGTGAGACTTGAAGTGAGAACTTCGTGGCTCCTCGCCTTTCTGAACGACCTTCCAGCGAGTGCGCAAAAATGGTACACTCCATCTCCTGTCTATGCGGGAAAGTAACACAGAAGGTGCATCTGGACCTATCCAGCAACAGAGAGCTGAATATCTGCCACTGTACGGCATGCCAGGCTGTTTCTGGACAGATATACACCTCTTACTATTCCCTTCGAGAAAAGCCACAGCTTGAGACCCTCGAGGAATACCAACAGTCTGACTCTCTTAGTCGCTACTTTTGCGGGACCTGCGGTTCTCATGTCTTCGCCCACTCCACGCACACGAGCGAGTATTTTGTGGCATCGGGACTACTAGATAATCCACCACAGACCAAGAGTGTCCAGCACTGGAATGTTCGCGATACGCGGGATGGCGGCCTCTCGTCCTTTCTTCCTGGCGAACAAGTTGACACGGCAATGTCATGTTGGCTCAACTCGCGAACAGGCAGTCAAGGTGCCGGATGCCAAACAAGGATTAAAAGTGCAAGCCAGGATAGTTCCCATCTACCCATACGATGCCACTGTGGGGGTGTAGAACTCTATATCACCCGCCCAGACTCGACGTCGGAAGAACCGTGGTCCCATTGGCCCGACTTGATCATCCCTTATAACTCAGGGGTCTCTGCGGAGAATGAAGAGGATGTGAAGTGGTGGCTGTGTGCTGGAAAAACAAAGTACATGGCGGGTACTTGCGCCTGCAGAACATGCCGTCTTGCCAGTGGCTTCCCCATCCAGACGTGGGCATTCGTTCCTAAGTCAAATATCTTCACCGGACGGAAATTGCCGCTGGCCTACGACGTGGGCACATTGAGACGATATGAGAGTTCTCCGACTGTTTATCGGGAATTCTGCAGTTGCTGCGGGGCATCGGTTTTCTGGCATTGCGAGAAAAGACCACAACTTATTGATGTGAGCGTCGGCCTGCTTCGGGCAGAGAGCGGCTCGAGGGCCGAAGAATGGCTCGATTGGGCTACCGGACGAGCCAGCTTCGCGGAGATGGCAGTAGATAAGCCGTTAATCCAGCAGCTAGAAGCCGGAATGAAAACCTGGAATAGCGAGTAGAAGGCATCAAAGTTTGAAAATACCATGCCCTTCCAACCAGACCGACCGTGCTTGTAAAGTTGACAAAGTTGTCCACACAATCAAGGTCGCCAAAGTCAAAGAACCTTTGGTACTGATGAGGACCACTTCACCGCCTTCCCCAAATGGTTTACTGCCGCGAAAAAGGAAAAGAAGAAAAAACTGCTTCTCACTATGATTTGACGCACTTGACCATTTTCTTCGACAAGGTAACCTCATTTTGTGTGTTCAAGTGGCTTCAAAATTTCACTTGTCATTCTTTTTATTATATATACTCCATAATGCCGCCGCCGGCTTACGAATTTCGAGGGAATAATCAGCGGTTATCACAGCAGCCCAGACATGAATTCACGTTTCGATACCCGCGCGCCGGGACGTCAGAGAGGCCGCTCCTAAGAACGAGAAGGGAGGTAACCCCAGAGCTGCTCGTAGGGCAAGATACAGGAGACTCGAGACCTGCGATGAAGTTTGCGCGAATAGAGAATCTCAGCGACAGCGAAGAAGCAGAGATGGACGTATCGTCCGACGAAGACGACGAGTTGCACCCCCGCAAGAAAAGCGCATTGGAGAGCAACACAGCACCTTCTGCAGCACCAGCCGCCCAGGCCGCGCCCACACCAAAGTGGTCCAATCCGGATCCATATACTGCCTTGCCGCCTCCAGATGAAAGCCAAAACAAAAGGTTGGATGTGGTGAAGCTGATTCGAAAGGCTCGTCTGGCCGCCAGCGTGACGCAGCCTGAACAGACAGACGCTGTTGTTTCGAATGAGGACTTCATCTCCCTAGCCGGCTTGGTAGACGAGGACGAAGAGGATAAGGCACCGGGGAATGCACCCACAGGTCCGAGACGCCACTTATATGGGAAGGATCCAGCGCTTGGGAATCGGAAGAGGACGCATGACGACGAGATAAAAGGACCCGCCAAACTGCATGGGAAGCTGGGAAGTAGATTTTCCCGAGATGGCTCGATTCTCGATGAATGGAAGCTGCGCCAATCTGAATCGGGAACTCCGTGGTTAAATCTTATGCAACCGACTCTAAGCTTGGGTACAAGGTAAGTTATATGTCTGCAAAACGTAACCCATACCCTAATTTGCGTTCAGGCTCCACAATGAAATCCTGAGCTTTTACCACTGGGTAAAGCCTATGTACTACGAGCAGGTTGTACGAGAAGACCTGGTCGCAAGACTCCAAGCTGCCTTTCAAAGCCGCTATTATGGCGTGCAGCTTCGTCCATTCGGCTCTTTCGCATCTGGGCTGTACCTTCCAACAGCTGACATAGATCTTGTTCTTCTGTCTACTAATTTTATGCGCAATGGCATCAAGACTTTCGGCGAGCGAAAGGGGCAGATTTACGCCTTCGCCGCCTTCCTTAAAAACCTGAATATAGCCATCCCCGGCTCCATAGAGACGATTGCGCATGCGCGTGTTCCGATCCTGAAATTCGTGGACAAGTTGACTGGGCTCAAAGTAGACCTATCATTCGACAACGATAGTGGGCTTATAGCGAACAACACTTTTCAGCAGTGGAAATCCGAATATCCTGCAATGCCTGTTATCGTATCCGTGATCAAACAATTTTTGCTTCTCCGGGGCCTCAACGAGGTTCCCACTGGTGGGCTGGGTGGCTTTTCCATCACTTGCCTTGTGACAAGCCTTCTTCAACACATGCCGTACAGTACTCTGTCGCCAAACCTTGGCGGCGTTCTCATGGATTTCTTCCAATTTTACGGAGACAGCTTTGACTACAAATCCGTCGGAATTCGCTTGAATCCTCCAGGATATTTCAATAAGGTTAGTTAGAATTTGCCAATGAATGGCATCCCAATGGCTGCTGACAGAGGGAATTGCAGAGGGTATACAAGGTGTACAAGGAGAACAACAATGCTCGGCTTTCCATTGAGGATCCAAACAACCCCGATAACGATATATCTGGTGGTACCCGCGAAATCGTATTAATTTTCAAATCGTTCTCAGATGCACACCGATTACTCAAGGAGCGTATGATCTCTGTGGCAAATTCAGGGGAAACCGAAGAAACTATTCTGGGTACAATCATTGCTGCCAACTTTGATGAGTACAGAGAATGTCGATTCCAGCTACGTGAAGTTTTCCAGAACGACCCTCGATTCGACCAGTACCGCCGATTACTCACGCCTCCTCCTCCTCCCCGGAGCCCTGCCCCATCAAATCCTATCCCGCCTCCTCCACCCACCTCATCAAAGTCCTCTCATCCCCTACCGGCGAGGCCTCTGTCACGCCCAAAGAAGACCCAGGTGCCTAAGGAAAAGTTAACGAATAAACAGAAAAAAGTTCAAGCGGCGAAGGATCGTGCTGCTCGTCTAAAGCGACTTCGCCCTGAAATACCAAAAATCCCAGCTGCTATCAGCAATGAAGAGGCGCTCAGGATCGGTGGGTACAAGACACAATCTGAAATGGATAAGGACCTTATTATGCGCGAAAAAGAAATTTCGGTCACTAGCTAAAGCTAGAGGTCTTGCATTGTGGTCATGCATCATCGCGCAAAGACTTTTGTTTCCTTCCCCTTTTTTGTTTTGCATTGTGGGCTCATGTATCCTATGTTAGCATCAGATACCCTTTTGTTATGGTGTTCGGGTCCTTCATGCTTACTGGGAATCATTCATCTTGCATCGGGGTTAGAACCGCTGTCGTTGCAGAAAACCCGCTAAATAGCCCCGGAAAACGTCCATCAGCAGTTCCTGCCTCATCAACTCACTACTGAGCTCCAGGCAACATTTCTATATGGCGAGATAAGTTGGTCTGCCTTCTCCCCCGCTTGATCTCGCCCAGAAACAACCCCTACCTTCATTTTATCGGCTCGTCGCTTACCCATTCATAGTGCCGCCGTCGAGTCGAATAAAAGCACGGCAATGGATTTGTTGAAAATGAACATGAGCTAGAAAACAGAATCGAATTGGACCAGTCCATCTTGAGACTTCGTATCTCTTCCTTCCACCTTCTCACCAAGGAAGCGCTACATGCGATTGCTTGGAGACGAGTGTTGGATGGGAAGGCTTGTTAAGACACATTCTCCCAAAGAAGGAACGCCGCTTACCTCGCGCACAAATACGCGGATTTAGAGTTGTATCGACAGCGTACTCCCACAGCCCCAGGTAGATAGCCTCATTCAGACTGAAAACTCGGTAAAGAAGCAAATCATCGTCGTTCATCGGTAATTATTTATGATACATGAGAATATGGGAGCGGAGAATAGTATATCAATGGTGAGGGGGAAAAGTATATCAACACTCACTCGTCCTCCATTCGTCAATTTGGCGAATACCTTTGGTCTTCCTTGACGTCCGTTTCCCCGCCTCGGCCGCGGGATAATATACAGCGTAGAAAATGCCGATCTTGGGTATATTGTAAAGAGGAGACGCACAGGGGAGCGCAAAGACAGCCAGAGCCGAGTAGCCGGAGCGCCGACTTAGGTGGGCTTCATCCATTCAGCACTTTGTTGGGATATATTTGCATCACGAGAGCGAGCTTCCTAGACGGACGAGAACGTAAACAACTGGAACGTCTAATTTACCTCCAATCCAAATGCTCGAGTCACCAAAAACGCCATGCTATGCCGTGGAAAAAAGAAAAAAACATCTTCGAGAGCGGAAGACAGTAGATACGAAATGTCGAATGCCTGCCCGCAGGGCTCGGAATCGTCCACCTTGGCAACGGTGGATCACCGATCCTTGTAAACTTTAGGCTTCCAGCCCTCGCGTAGCTCCTTCTCCTGGGCAGCTTGTCGCTCTGTCTGTCGAGCCTCCATCTCTAACCGCTCACGCGCGCGTAAAATTTTGCTCTGCAGGTAAAAGCTGCCTCCCTTCTGCGGATCGTTAAGGTCGAACAACTTCTTGAACCGCTCCATCACTTGTTCTAGATTTGCCTCCCCGTTTTGCGGAGGTTTGACATTGAGGATTTTGCATGCTTCATCAAGAGTTAGGCCGGAGGAGGCGAAGGCGTTTCCCGAACCACTTTTGCCGTTTTGGCCTTGGTATTTGGATGCGGCGGAGGCTTGTTTGTAGGCTTCTGCGAAGGCGCGGCCGAATACTCGTGCGCCGGTGACGACGACTTGGGTAACGATGCGGTGGGCCTGGTGATTCAGAGCAAAGTCGTTAACCATTTGCACAGACAACAGAAATGACGGGCACTTCGGGGGTTAGGTGAACGTACCATACTGTACAAGCGAGAGACCTGACCCAACTAAGGGCAATCTGAGAGAAGGCAAGGGAAGAGGGGGAAGCGCGAGGGCCGAATGATGGGGTTCGGATGGATGGCGATGGAAACAGACGGAGTCGGAGGTGAGGTTTGGGGAAAATTTTCGGAGAACGGGTCCAGGTCTGCCAAGACTCATCGTGAACGACTCCGAGCACAAATATGAGGCAAGAAGAAACCCTTTTCTACATATTTGGGAGATTTACCCTCAGGAATGCGATGTCTGTGCACTCAAGCCGTTGTCCTGATATGTTCGTTCCTTTCCTCAATCATCAATCTCCCCCGTCCCCCATCCCCAATCAGCACTGCTTTGCTCGGCAACTGGTATCACAGAGCAGATCACATGTCCAGGAAAGCTTCATCTGCACCGCGGGTCTTCCACCAGGCTCTTCCTCTTTTGCCCCCCACAGCCGGGCTCTAGCAACTCCATCGTCGTCCTGCTCCGAGGTTCCTCTCTCTCTCGACTTCTTTTCCTTTCCCTGCCCATCCTTCCTCATTTCCCCTTCAACGCCCGCGATGACCTTCATGGTTGCATATGACGTCTCTGTTGGATGGCAGCACTCGGTATGTGGTGATGGATGGCTGGAATGCGCAATTTGTTTCCTTCGATGCTTATAGAAGCGCACTGGCGAGCTTAGTATTCCGCAACGGTGCCGGTGCTGATGATTGAGCAGAAGATATCCCGTGGATAGATTCCATGGCCCCGACTACTCGCCACGACCATGCTGACTTTCAGCCCCCAACGGTCGCTGCTTTCTCGCCTACCACGATCTCCGGCTCGTCCCTGACCTCGAGGCAGCGCTCCAGTATCATCGTGCACCGGAAGTCTCCTCTTCTGGTTGCCACTCCTCCGCCTGTCACCCGAGCGCTGGCTTATTCGCACCCGTTCATTCTACCGCTGAATACGCTCGTTGGTTTGTTGACATGGACGACGGGTGATTCCTATCATAGCTTCCTCCTTGTGTCTGGATTCTGGGCAGTTGTACTATATGGCGATGCCATCGTTCTTTGGGCCGGGCCACCTTTGGTGGTAGTCGGACTAATTCTCGGAATGTATTGGAGGCGCTATTCTCCTCTATCAACCAGAGCTTTCTCAACCGAGAAGCACAAACAATCGGCAGCGTCAGAAAGTTCTGCTCACCGTTACGAGAGTTTGGACGAAATTGTGGAAGCGATGAGAACGTTCACCACTCGGTGCAATATGCTTCTTGAACCACTCGTGGAATTCACGGATTTCTTATCAACCCAAAGGACGGCTACCTCGGCAACCACCCGGCCGGCTCTTACTACTCTATTCTTTCGAATTCTATTCGTCACTCCTATATGGATCGCACTGACCCTACCCCCTCTGTACCTCATCACTACTCGCCGTGTCATTATGGTAGTAGGAACCATTATCCTCACATACCACTCCCGCACAGCAAGAGTTTGCCGTGTGATTCTCTGGAGATCACTTACGGTCCGCCGAATATGCGCCATGATCACTGGCCTATCTTTTTCTCTGGACGCAGACAAAGCTCATATTATGCAGAGTCATGGTCATGCTGCCAATGTTGCGACTAAGCGCCGTGGAGATTCCTCCGGCGTCCGTTTCACTTTTATTATTTATGAAAATCAGCGTCGATGGCTCGGCATCGGTTGGACATACTCTTTGTTTCCAGCAGAACGCGCCGCCTGGACCGACGAGCATTTAAATCCAGTGCCCTCTAAGAATGAATTTGACCTCCCGGAAGTGCAAAGCGGAAACGCAAAATGGCGATGGGCCGACGGCAGCGAGTGGCATATTGATGGGGCTGACGATGACGAATCCAACTCCAAAGCGTCCGATGGTGGAGGTTGGATTTACTATGATAACAAGGTATATCTTCGTAGTATAATTTCTATCCGTCTGTTTGGCCTATCTCGCTGATATCTCGCAGTGGAATGACGGTCGCCGTGGGCTAGACGGATGGGACCGTTATACTCGCCGAAGGAAGTGGTGCCGTGACGCTGAACTTGTTGAGATTACGCCGGAAGGTACGTCCTTGGACGCGCCATCCGCCTTAACTCAGGCATTAGCGAAAGAAATTGAAGAGAGCAAGAACAGAAAGGAGCCAGGCAACACCGACGCTTCCATGCTCGATGCTGATTCCGTGAGTCTCGCCCCGTCCTCATCCTCCAAAACGCGCCGACGACGTTGGTTCGGAGGATCAAAGAGTGTAAACGACAAAAATAGCAGCACTTCTTCTGCACCACCGACTTTTACCAATGACTCCGAAGATCCTGGGAAAATAACTTCTGCCATTAGTCTTAGCTCGTCCATCAGAAACCCTTCAAGACCGGTGAGCATCTCACGGTCTCGAAGATTGTCGGGGCTCTCTGGGGGCACTAGCCAAGGGAGCCCTCACGGCAGCACAATTGTCAGTGATAACTTGAGCATTCGCGACAAGGAGCTCTCAGATGCTCAGGATCGCCTGGATCGTTGGGGTTCTCGGGCGGCTGGTGGTACAGAGAGGGCAGAGAGGGAGATGGGACTCGGTGACGAAGTGAACATGGGTTTGAGTTAGCCTGATACCCTTGAGATGAGAATGCGTTTCTTTGTTCTTTTGGTCATGTCAAATAAACGTGGCACGTCACTATTGATATCATTCTTATTTACGAGCACAAACGTAGCGCTACTGGGATTTACTGGTATATTCATCTCAAGAAGCACAGGCTCGGCCGTGCAACCATCTGAATTACATGAATCAGAACGGCCCATCGTTGCGAAGTCAGTCAGAAGGATGGGAAGTAGGTTTGTGTTTGAGAGTAGCGACTAGGTACCCGATGGGGACAGAATTGATTGGAAAGCGGGTGATCAGCTCTGGCATTTCCTCACCGCCTTTGCGCCTCTCTCATGACGCCACTGGCACGCGCGCCCTTGGTAAAAATACCGGTATATTTTGGCGTTTGCTGCTAGTGCCGTTATCGTTGCATGGTTCTGTATTATAAAACAGCGTCTGTCCCCTGGGATTGTGAGCATCTTCTTCTTATTCAATCTCTTCACAATGGCGTTAGGAGCATCGTAATTCCCAGGGACACAACTTGTGTCTGATTCTTGGCGCTGCTCCGAAGCGTGATATTCTGACTTCATCGGAGGCCAGGGCAGATGCGCCCAATGAAGCGCCCAATCACGAGGAGTGGCAGTGCCATGAAACTTGAAGGTCAGAACTCGAGCCTCATTCGATGGGTGCAGTGGCCAGCTTCTCGGCTCATTTAAGCCGAGACCATTACCTCTCCATCGATTTCTCTTATTAACGAGCTTGATGCTCCAAGTGATGAGTGGAAACGGCGAGCCGACAACCGCCTTGTGTCGCGGTTGCAACTTGAAGGACCTGCGTATACCTTCCAAGTTCCACTCGATTGAGGTACTTTAAGTGATGGATACAGTGCCTCCATCATACCAATCCGCAACGACCAGAGACGCATGGCCATTAATCGCTCAGCATATCCCCTCAAGCGACCTCTGCGCCGTCACGCTTGTCTGTCGAAGATGGCATGGAGTGTTCATGCCGTTCCTGTGGGGAAACCCAGCTTCTCACTTCGGAACGGAGAACGACGAGGTTTATGGTGCGTATATTGATTAACTTTCTGGTCTTAGCGTGCTAACATGTGTTTCGAATGATAGTTGCTTTGACGAGGTTCAGAAGGACCCTCAAATATGCCCGCCTGAGCGTCCGGATGCTTACACACACTCTTCATATGCCTCCAGCACTGTCGGAAATCTATGGCGGCCCACGTCCAGAGTGGTTAAGAGAGATATTCGAATCTTTGCCATGTCTCCAGTCGTTGATTGTTTCCGAGTTACCTTTTTTCGACCATAGTGCCATGATCGCCCTTAGAGGTCCCGTACCGGGCGCGGTTTCCTCGAGGACTTATAACATCCGCCTCCTCGTGGCACAGAGCGAGCCAAATACCACCTCACAAGGTATAGCAGAGACCTTGATTCGCTTCCCAGAATTGATGTATCTCGATCTATCATATACAACTTCGGCAAAGGATCAGACTGTGTTGTCTGCATTATCCCAGCTCGAACGTCTGCAAGTGCTCAAGCTACGAGGGACCGGCTTGAAAGATATTGACGCAGAGTTTCTGGCGAATGCAATTGGGCAAAGAGTTAGATATCTCGATCTGCGGAACAATAAGCTTACTGATCTGGCTCTACGGTCATTAATTCATGCTTGCCTCCTGCCGCCTGGCCACGCTGCATATAGGCAAGGCCCACTAACTCGCACACTCCCTTTATCAACCTCACTAAACCCATATTCGCGACACTTTCCAGTATTGAAATTCCTCAGCTCACCTATGGTGGATGCGGAATTTCGGAGAGCGTTAACCAGCCCATTAACGGGCCGTTCTTGGGTTGAAGATCTACCAAATGCGGGAATTACACACCTTTATATCGCAGACAATCAAATCACGGTTGAAGGTGTCGCGAGCCTTCTGGCGACAACTCAATTCCATGTACTTGACGTAGGGACAGTCCATACCGCCAAACACGTTGACGGTGGAACAGGTTCCTTTACCATCTCCAATACCGAACCATCGGCTTATACAGGCGCTCAGAAGCTGATACCTATTCTGGGTACCCTGGCAAAGGAAAGATTGACCTACCTCCGGGCACATCATTCTATTTGCACTTCTACCGCACCATATGGGGTTTCTTTATCATCAGAGGACTTTCTACCGGAACTCCCAGCTGAAAACAGGACAGCCGATCTCAGTGAGCTAGATACTGCTGCAACTGAGATATATGAACTACCTGCGGACACAACTCCTGTTTTTGAGCTCCCAGGAAGCATTCCGCGTTCTCAGTCCCGCACTACTCCCGGTAATCATCATGACGGCAGGGCGGAACGCGCCAAACATAGCATAGAAAGCTCACCAGTCCCCAGACGAGGGTCAATTTTTGCACCGGAGGTGCTTCATGACCCTAACGAGGTCAATGGTATCAATTCAATAGGATCAACCTCCAGTCCTTTGGAACCTGGTCATACGCGCTTGGGTTCACCAAGTCCGATGTGCAGTCCTTCCGTGCCTACCGAGGATGCTCGGGCTCGAAAAATTCGAGAGTTACTCGCCAAACGACCGAAGGCGCAGCGGCCCCGACGAGATGGTCGGGAAAGCTACTTCACGTATCTTCACCCATTCCATGTCCCCCACCTCGAAATTTTAGTATTGACAGATGTCCCGTCTCACGTTCCTGGTGATTCACCGATTTTAGAGTTGTTGATTCAATTCATTACCGCATGCTCAAACGAAGCATTGCTCGCGGCCCTTCAAGCAGGATCGGACTACTCCTTGCCACCCGGACAAGATAGGGCGAGGGCCGAGCAGGAACGAGCAAAGTCTCTGTTTGCCTTGCGCCAAATAATTCTCGAAATTACTCCGGTGATTAGTTCGCGACAACCTGGAAGGTCGACTGCGTGGAAATCAATTAGCTCCCAGATTGGACAGCAGAAATCGACGACTGGTGATTGGGACTTGGAGCGGCTATGGTCTGCAGCATCGGATGACTTTAGTTTCTTTGAGGAAACTGAGTGCGGTATTCCAGAAGACGACCAAGGAAGGTACTTTCCAATATCTGCGATCAGCGAGAACATTACGCTCACGGCAGACCATGATGACCCTAGCCGGGAGAGTATTCCGGAACTGGCGGGCTCCTTCCCAAGGGCTCTGTCCGTACAGAGCAGCAAGGATTCAAAGGAGAACAGAGCTTCACAACTCCGTACCACTAACCCTGCAATCACACCCGCACCGCCTCCAATCGTTGATCTTGTCGCTGAACTGGCTTCCTTCCGACGCAGAAAGAAGCATGAGTACGAACAGACTTTACGGGAGACCTATCAACGACGAAGCATGAACGGAACTCTGTCTCCCCAGTCCCGCTACCCGACAGGGTCAGGCGACACCCTGTCTCCATCTCCGAGCCTGAGGTCTCCAAGCCCGTATCGAGGCCCTATCTCATATATCGCTCATCATGTCGAGGGCCATTGGAAAGGAGAGGTTAAGATCGTTCGGAATGCGACGCCGAAGGGCCGGCCCGGAATGGTAGACATGTACGGTAACTATTTTGAGAAGGGATACTTGTACCCTTGAGCATCAGCTTGGTTGCGAGTGTTGGGAGGGATAAGTGTAACATGCGCGCAGACCAATTTTGTGTCGAGTGTATAAACGTCTTCTACCCATAGAACGCATATATAGCGGTTGATATTTTTGCCGCCAGCCTCTACAGTGTTGTTCTACATATGCAGGTAGTCATCTTCGGTACGAATAATTCTGGCAAGCGTATGGGTAAGGAGACGCCAGTGGGGGGATGCTGGGGGGTATTGTGTGGCCTCGCTGCTGGCGGTCAAGTAGCTGGTAGTTTTTGGGTACGTTAAGCGTTTCCATTGGTACCCAGGGGCGAGTAATGCATCATAATCTTTAGTTTTGGTATTGTGTTTGAAGTCTCATGCCTCGAGACAGTTATGTATTTTCAACCCCGAGGTTGAAACCTATTCATTCCATTTTGAACCGCATAAGTCCCTGTTCAAGAAAAAAAAAGGGAAAAGTAACATTCAGTGTCGTTTAAACTAATTCCATTTTTTTCGGATATTCCTTACAAAGCCTTCGCGGCCTGAGGGGGGTTCAGCTTCTTGCCGTCCTTGTTGTACCTGATGCGTGGGGGAGGGGCACGGTTGCGACGACCTTCCCGAGAGCGGACACTGTTGAGGCCAGATGCATTAGTGCTCGTCCAGGAATATGATCAATCGAGGTCGAGGAGTCATACCGAACGATCTTGCCGTGGATAGCGCAGGAGACGCAGTATTGCAGCTTGAGGTACATCTTGGGGACGGCATAGTCGGTGAAAACGGAGGCGTCGGAGATATCCCCTGTGCAGAGTAGAAGAATTCGGAGTCAGCCCCAAGCTCGATTGAAATATCTCAACTCCTCTATCCGATTTGCTGCCAATATTCCTGCTAGGATCCAATTGTATTCCAATCGTCCAGCCTATCTCTTTCGGAACAACAAAACGTGACAGATCGGTGGTTCGTTCGATTGCGGGGTGGACGTACGGATAGCAGCGGACTCGACCATGTTGCGGATGGTGAATCTCTTGATGGCCTTGTCCTTGGGAGTGCAGCGGGCGCAGTTGGAGCAGCGCACGGGCTTGACGTGGCCGCGGCCATTCTTGTTACGACCGCTATGGAACTGTTAGTCTATTTGATCCTTGCGCTGCTGGCTCATATCCAGAGTTGCGGAAGCGATTGATTTCTCCATTTCCTGAGCATTGCAACATGCCATTGAAGATATCTTCGCTGGGAATTCGTGACGGTTCTCCGTCGGCATCACATTCAAGTCGGGATGTCGACATAAATTCCATATCGTGTTGGCTAGGGAAGGGTTGCGGTCTTACTTGTTCGCTCTCTTCTTAACCATCTTGACGGATTTCTCTGAATATTCGAGTCAGAGAACGTTGAGCCAGAAGGTTAGGGTGTTGAAAGGGGAGGCTGTGGCGTACTTTGGTGTCGGGGTTGGTTGTCAGAAAGGCTCCAGTCCCCAGACGTTCACTCTCTCAGGATGAGGAGATGTCAGTGTGTGTTGGAAGCCCTATGCCCTTAAGCGAGTCCTGGTCACGGGAGATATCGCCTCAGGCAGCACTAACATTTTCTGCCTCAGGCATAAAGGTATTCCAAGGGGGTGGATGCACGTGCCGATCCCGAATTCGAAAAGGGATTAGCGGCCGCCCGTGCCACCAGATTGCTCGGCTCAGGAGCCAATATGGCACCCTTGTTTACTCTGACTGAACAGGACTAAAATCACCTGGGAAGAGCATGAGTCCCAAGGGGAAGAAATAAAGAAGCAAAGGACCAGCTGCATTTAGTATTCCCATTGGCGAGCCGCGAAACGAGCGCCCTGCAACAAAGAGTCGTTCTTCCATGCGCAAATCGACTTGGCCGAACTAAGCGGCGAACAACAAATAGTCGATCTGGGCCAAATCCCCTGTCCTCCCCGTCTCTTTCTCGTTGGCCCGCAACATCATCTCTCTCGTCTCACTCTTTCCGCCAGTGACCTTTTTTTCACAACCTCCCTTTTTATTTCATTTGGCTGGGTCGATCCTCGAAAATACCCTTTTCCGCCCTTCCTCCTTCATCCCTTCCGTCTTCTCAGGCATATCCATCCTGAATCCCTACTCGATCCCGATATGTCATCGACCCCAACGTTCAAGGGCACCGTCAGTCATAGGACTGTCGGACGGGGCAGGTTGCCTGATTTTGAAGGCAGCGCGGCATCTCACATCCCACGACCTCGACCCGAATCTTCTTCAATAATAACATCCCATACGCCCACGAGCGATATCGGTAGTTCCACAATGAGTGCCGCAAGCAGCCGACAGAGGCAGAATCAGTCGAAACGAGATGAGGTATGAATCCTCTCCCCTAAGTTCTCTACGTGATTGAATAGACTGGCGCTGTGAAATAATATAAGAGATGGTTCGGTTCTAACCTGCGATGTTTACACCAGGCAATTCGACGAAAACTGGAGGCAGACCTCAACAAAAAGAGACACAATCCGGCGAGAGCAAATCGTGGCCGCAAGGCTCCTCCCGGTACTGTTCTCGCGTTGAAGCCCAGTCAAGCTCTTCAAATAAAGCCCTCCACTACCATCGCGGAGGCTGCACAACTGATGGCAGCAAAGAGGGAAGACTGCGTGTTAGTGACGGACGATGATGACCGGATCGCCGGCATCTTTACTGCGAAGGACCTTGCGTTTCGGGTGGTGGGAGCTGGTCTCAAGGCTCGAGAAATCACGGTTGCCGAGATCATGACAAAAAACCCTCTTTGTGCAAGGACCGATACCAGCGCCACTGACGCCCTTGACCTGATGGTTCGGAAAGGTTTCCGGCATTTACCTGTGATGGACGAAAATCAGGATATTTCGGGTGTGCTCGATATTACCAAGTGCTTTTATGATGCCATGGAGAAACTGGAGCGCGCGTACAGCTCATCCCGGAAGCTATATGATGCCTTGGAGGGTGTTCAGTCAGAGCTTGGTTCCAGTCAGCCTCAGCAGATCATTCAATACGTGGAAGCCCTGCGCCAAAAGATGTCCGGTCCCACCCTTGAGAGTGTCTTGGATGGTTTGCCTCCGACGACGGTCTCCGTCCGCACCACAGTTAAAGATGCTGCTGCAATGATGAAGGAGAACCACACCACTGCTCTACTTGTGCAGGATCAAGGATCTATCACGGGTATCTTCACCAGTAAAGATATCGTTCTGCGTGTCATTGCCCCGGGCCTCGATCCCGCAACGTGCAGCGTTGTCCGGGTCATGACCCCTCACCCCGACTTTGCCCCAAGTGATATGAGTATCCAGGCTGCCCTCCGGAAAATGCATGGTGAGTACTTATCCTTCTTCTGGGCCGGCTGCAGTTCGGTTCTAACTAGCTTAATCCGCAGACGGCCATTATCTGAATCTTCCGGTGATGAACGAGGGCGGCGAGATCGTGGGAATGGTGGATGTTTTGAAACTCACATATGCTACCTTAGAGCAGGTTCGTCAACATCGGAGTTGATTTTCGAATTATGAGCCTAACCTCTATCTAGATCAACTCGATGCAGACCCATGACGATGAGGGCCCAGCATGGAACAAGTTTTGGTTGTCAATGGACCATGAGTCAGACTCGATGGTCTCCGGCAGTCACCAGCCCAATACCCCACACAGGTCAATTGTCAGTCCCGAGTCGCCGAAAGCTAGCTTCGATGCACGAGACAGTGTCCTCCCTAACGACTCTGCTTCCCACCATGGTGGAGACGAGCACTCTGAGTTCAACCACGGAGAGCCGGTCGCTTTCCCGTTCAAGTTCAAAGCACCCAGCGGCCGAGTGCATAGAGTCAACATCCCACCTACCGCCGGTGTCGCCGAATTGGTCGCTCAAGTTACCGCGAAATTAGGTCCTGAAGTAGAAGCTGTTGGTGGAGCGGCTACATGCGAAAACGGCACACTTAGCAATACGGGCTACGCTCTAAGCTACGTGGACAACGAGGGAGATACCGTGTCTATCACGACTGACCAGGACCTTGCTGACGCGGTGACTATCGCACGTCAGGCTCGTAAAAATAAGGTGGATCTGTTCGTTCACG
Organism: Aspergillus lucknowensis; assembly: GCF_044049455.1. NCBI lineage: Eukaryota > Fungi > Ascomycota > Eurotiomycetes > Eurotiales > Aspergillaceae > Aspergillus > Aspergillus lucknowensis. Next base: position 260,344 of record NW_027263583.1, on the reverse strand, counting down.
ATCCTGCTCAACCTCCAGTGATTACTGCGCCAGTTGAGCCCGCCCCTGCCAAACGCGCAGAAATCAAGACGCCTTCTGTCTCTGAAGAACCCCTGACAGAGGAGCCCCTTCTGGCTAATCCCCGGACACACCCTTCGTACCCCTCCCATGCTCCCGAAGAGCAATTGGTTACTGGCGTTCCCAATGAACTGCTGCTGCCTGGGGCTATCGTCACCTTGGCTGCTGTCATTGCGGGAGTATTTATCCTAAGCCGTTCGACCTCGCGGTAATAGGACCTCCCCAACGGTGAGTTCAGGCTCAGACATCTATAACTGTGCATTTATGACGTCTTGTCTAAGAAGCATTGTCTTACCCATCTTATCACCCAATAGCGTGTTGTCCGTTTTGTTTATCCCATCGTGGTGCTGCGCCACCTAATCCCGATTGTGCTTTTTTAGGTACCGTAGTTTTGGCAATTGCATGACCGAATAGCGATCCGGTTGATATATCATGTTCCAATTTTTCCTTCCTTCTTGCTTGAAGAATTCTTGGATCGTCATCCTGTATCACTAGCTACGAGGTAAATCCAGGCGTCCATTGCTTGTCTTCGGCCAGCAGGTGACAGACTTATATTACTTTTTCCGGTCTAGCGCGCCAGCTGGGATGGGATCGCGATGTTGAAAGAGACGTATTGGTCTCAGTCACCTGCCCAGGTCCTCGTCTTCCATAATCATTTACTTCTTTCTTTGCCCCCACTGTCTCTTGTGTCACTGAAGTGTTAACCTCAACTTTTTCCTTTGCATTGTGTCGTTTGGGGTCGACGCAGTTCACTCTGGCGCCCCCTCCTTCTTGACCTGGTAGTACATCCACCTCCACCGCCTCCCCCACCAAAACAATTTCCTTTCTGGAGAAAAAATATCCTCCTCGACTGTACAGCCATAACTACTGCTGACCACTTGGGTCCTCGCTCGAAGGCCCGCGTTCTGATTCTCCTTTGAGAACGCGATCTTAGTATCTTTCTTTGTCTTGGTTTGGCTGTTGAGGTTGAGCAGAGCAGGCGAGATGTCGCTCCTGCCCCCCGAAGTCCACTCCACCCTCTCTCAGTTGCTACGCGGACTTAGCACCGCAGACAACACAGTTCGTTCCCAGGCGGAAGAGCAGCTGAATAATGACTGGATCCAAAATCGGCCGGACGTCCTGTTGATGGGCCTCGCGGAGCAAATTGAGGGAGCAGAAGATTCCATTGTAAGTGCTTCGTTTGCGTGAAGGAGATTCCGAGACGGAGCGGGGTTTTGGCAACCACAACTTTCGCTGCGTCTTCCAATAATGCCTTTCTTGAAGCAAACTCCTGTGTCTGTATTTTAAGTAACCGAATCAACGACAGACGCGTTCGTTTGCAGCCGTTCTATTCCGAAGAATCGCGACCAAAACGCGGAAAGACCCCATCACAAACTCTGCCAAAGAGCTTTTCTCAACTCTCAACCGTGAGCAGCGGCTGATTATTCGGCAAAAACTTGTCACTTGCCTCACTAATGAGTCTGTCAATGATGTCCGGAGAAAAATTGGAGACGCAGTGGCCGAGGTCGCGAGACAATACACCGATAATGGTATGCACAAGACTGGTTTGCAATTGGTAATCCTTGATATGGGATCTGACATCTTTTTCTCTCTTCCTAGGCGATCAATGGCCGGAACTGCTGGGCATCCTCTTCCAGGCTAGCCAATCTCCCAATGCAGGTTTGCGTGAGGCCTCGTTTCGCATTTTCTCCACGACTCCTAGTATCATCGAGAAGCCCCATGAGGATGCAGTATTGGGCGTTTTTGGTAAGGGATTTAAGGACGAAGTGATAACGGTACGTACTGTCAAATTCCATCTTGTTCGCAAAATTAGAACAGCTGTTTTGATGCCATATATCTAGGTGCGCATTGCAACTATGGAGGCGTTCGCTTCCTTCTTCCGCTCTCTCCCTAAGGGATCTCAACCTAAGTTTTTCTCGCTTATGCCTGACCTGCTCAACGTTTTGCCTCCTCTGAAGGAGTCTTCCGAGAGTGACGAGCTTTCATCAGCATTCCTGGCCTTGATTGAACTGGCGGAAATTTCCCCGAAGATGTTCAAGGGCTTGTTCAACAACTTGGTCAAGTTCAGTGTTAGTGTTGTCGCTGATAAGGAACTTAGTGATCAAGTCAGACAAAATGCGTTGGAGTTGATGGCAACATTCGCGGACTACGCCCCCGCCACGTGCAAGAAGGACCCAGACTTCACACAGGAAATGGTGACTCAATGTTTGAGTTTGATGACCGACATTGGTGTGGACGATGACGATGCGTCCGAATGGAATGCATCTGAAGACGTATGTTGTGACCATCCCCTCTATTTTTTTTTCCAGGAGTTGATTTTCTTCCAGCTGGATCTTGAAGAAAGTGATCTCAACCATGTTGCGGGTGAGCAATGCATGGATCGCCTTGCCAACAAGCTCGGGGGTCAAGTTGTGCTGCCGGCTACTTTTGCCTGGATTCCTCAAATGATGTCTTCGTCCGCCTGGCGCGACCGCCACGCTGCGCTTATGGCCATTTCCGCTATTTCGGAAGGTTGCCGCGACTTGATGGTCGGTGAGCTGGATCAAGTCTTGCAACTTGTTGTTCCAGCTCTGCGGGATCCACACCCGCGTGTCCGCTATGCTGGTTGTAACGCTTTGGGTCAGATGAGCACAGATTTTGCGGGCACAATGCAGGAGAAGTATCACTCCATTGTGCTGAGCAACATAATTCCAGTTCTCAATAGTGCCGAACCCCGTGTCCAGGCACATGCTGCTGCTGCACTAGTCAACTTCTGTGAGGAGGCGGAGCGGAAGATCATTGAACCCTACCTTGCGGATCTCCTGCAGCACTTGCTGCAGCTCCTTCGTAGCCCCAAACGCTACGTGCAAGAACAAGCTCTCTCCACGATTGCCACCATCGCCGACTCTGCCGAAACCGCCTTCGAGCAATACTATGCAACCTTGATGCCTTTACTTTTCAATGTATTGAAGGAGGAGCAGTCCAAGGAATACCGTCTGCTACGGGCGAAGGCCATGGAATGCGCTACACTGATTGCCCTTGCCGTTGGGAAAGACAAGATGGGTCAGGACGCCCTGAATCTGGTTCAGCTTCTAGGTAACATTCAGCAGAACATAGTTGATGCAGATGACCCGCAGTCGCAATATCTACTTCACTGCTGGGGTCGAATGTGTCGCGTTCTGGGACAGGATTTCGTTCCTTACCTTCCCGGAGTTATGCCACCGCTTTTAGCAGTCGCTGCTGCAAAGGCTGATATCCAACTGCTCGATGATGAGGACCAGATTGACCAGGTCGAGCAGGATGAGGGCTGGGAGCTCGTGCCACTTAAGGGTAAGATTATTGGGATTAAGACCAGTGCCTTGGAAGACAAAAACACCGCCATCGAGCTCATCACAATCTACGCCCAAATTCTGGAGGCTGCTTTTGAACCATATGTGCCGGAGACGATGGAGAAGATTGCAGTTCCTGGGCTAGCATTCTTCTTCCACGATCCGGTGCGGGTATCATCGGCGAAGTTGATTCCGCAGCTCCTCAATTCATACAAAAAGGCGCATGGGGTTCAGTCAGCTGGATTCGCAGGAATGTGGGTGAAGGTCGCGGAGAAAATCATCGAGGTGCTTAGCGCGGAACCGACAGTGGACACCCTTGCCGAAATGTATCAGTGCTTCTACGAATCTATTGAGGTTGTTGGGAGGAATTCTCTTTCAGGACAACACCTGCAAGCGTTCATCAACTCCGCGAAGTCTACCTTGGAGGACTACCAACTAAGAGTCAAGGCGCGGGCAAAGGAGAAAGCCGAAGCAGATGATGACGAAGAAGAGAACCCAGATTACGAATACGCTATAGAGGATGACCAGAACCTTCTCAGTGATATGAACAAGGCATTCCACACGATCTTCAAGAACCAAGGCACATCATTCCTCTCTACATGGGAGCAGCTGATGCCTTTTTATGACGCATTCATTACAAGTCAGGATCCGACTCAGCGGCAATGGGCACTATGTATCATGGATGATGTGCTTGAGTTCTGCGGACCAGCCTCGTGGCGATATAAGGACCATATCATCCAACCATTGATTGCCGGGCTACAGGACACCAATGCGGCTAACCGTCAGGCTGCGGCTTACGGTGTGGGTGTGGCTGCCTCAAAGGGTGGGGAGCCCTGGAGCGATTTCGTTGCCGCCTGCCTGCCGGGTCTTTTCCAGGTGACACAGTTCAGTCAGTCGCGGACGGAGGAGCATGTGTTTGCTACGGAGAACGCTTCGGCAAGCATTGCCAAGATCCTACACTACAACTCCAGTAAGGTGCCCAATGCGGCAGAGATGGCGGGCAACTGGATCTCAACACTGCCCATCACGTACGATGAGGAAGCTGCGCCATACGCATACTCTTTCCTAGCACAGTTGATTGACCAGTAAGTTCTCCCGCTCCGCCTGAGTCTTTAATGGTTGTGTCACTAACGTGGGCAGGCAAAATCCCGCTGTGATGTCCAACGCGGACAAGGTCTTTGGGTACATTGTGCAGGCTTTAGAGGCTGAGACTCTTCAAGGCCAAACCGCTGGGCGCGTGGCCAATTCCGCGAAGAAATTGGTGCAAGCCACCGGGCTGAATGCGGACCAAATTCTTGCAGGCGTCAACCCGGACAACCAGGCGGCGGTCCGCAGCTACTTCCAGTAATTATTATCGATTGATTGATGTGATGGTTTACGATATGAGATTCTTCTCTTTTGAACATTTCTATTCCCTACCTAGACAATGAACAGTGTGTTGAATGCTCACTCCGTCTTATACCTGAGTAGGATCTACTTTTGGGACTTGAGAGTTACTTAATTAATAAAGCTATTATAGATTCCAGGCTCTCGCCTAAAAACGCTCCTCTTCACAGCTCTTAGTTAATCTTGCTATTCTAGGATTAGAGCAACCATATGTACTAGATACTGGGGTATAACAGGCTAGATATCTGCATTCAATTCCTCTAGAAGTTAATCTCTTCTCCCTTGAAACTGTGCGCATTCTCTGGAAGCCAACGATTCTCAAGTGCGGATACTTATTCTCCGAGAAATGAAAAGCGGGTGTGTGCTAAGTAGTCATGACATTTCAAAGTAACAGGCCACGAGCACCAGTCTGCCTATGACTTTATGATTTCCATGTATTGAAAGGATTAATTGAAACCTTGACTCCAGTACCGATATGGACATTCTCAGCGACCTTGGAACCGGCCGGCCACACTTGCCCAATATTTTGCTGCTCCGATAGTCTCACGTATTTTACCTGACCTGCGAACAGACATTAGTACCTTTCTCCATACAAAGAATGGCGTCTTTCGGGCTTCGAAATTGTTTCCCCTCTTTCGTCAGTGTTTCGTAGTACGTGGACAAAAATGACCGCATCTCGAGTTCTCCTTTCCAGCTACATCACCATAGACGCGGCCTTCATAAGTCCTACCCCCACGACCGACTTGTCGATCGGGAACTAACTACCCGACAGTAACAGTGTGGATTTTGATCCCCACAAAACGCCGGATTCGAAACCGAAAAGGTAAAAAGAAGGCAAAAAAAAAAAAAAAAAAAAAAAAAAAAAAAACATACAACAGCTGGGATTCGCATGTAGTCACCTACCATACTACTAACCAGCCGGCGTGTGGCTTGAGTACGGCTGAGCGGACGGGAAGCCCTATTTTCCACACCCTGTGGTCGTATGTACTAGACCTCTAGAAAAGAGGATTGATAAAGGGTTTTGCAAGTCCAATTCTGCGAATGTCCGGCCACCCTCTCGGTTCCATGCCGCAGCAAGCATTTACGCGGTCAGGTTGGTGTCAGTCGCTGTATCAGGGTCAATTCCGCACCGAGACTCATGTCTTGGACATCTGTGGAGACTGCGTTGCGAGAATGGCACTTGTTCGAACTGAACTTGTATCCTCACAAGGAGGATTCCGGATGCAAGTCCTGATGAGGACGGTCTACAACGCTCGACCTTCTGGTCTCCTCCCAGGCAAGATGTCGTTGGCACAAATTAAATAGCAAATCGAAAAGACTCAGATTATTATGGCGCCCAGCATAACGCCGTGAGAGAGATTAGATCACTGCGAGCCTCCCAATCCCAAGTCATTCATACATTAAGAAGAACAGAGGAAGAACAAGAACACAGAAACGATAAGCAAAGATGCTTTAGCTACTCTTTGTCCTCTGCTACCGCCGCCCGCAGCTCCCAGACCAGATCGTAGCATTCCGCTAGCAACGCGTTCACTCCGCCTTGTCCCTCGGGGATATCATTGCCGACGTAAAATTTACCGTCAACGCGCATGTTGTCGATTGAGTTGAGCTGGATTTGCGTTAGACAATGCAGAGACCAACTGACAACTCGGAGCACAACTTACCTTCATACTATAAGGGTAAAGCTCCCGCGAGTTGGAGACACCGCCAGACTCCTTGACCTCCAGTAGACAGCGACGTAGCGTTTGAAGCTGGTTGTACACTGGCAGAAGTGCCTCCGAGACGGGTTCTGATGATATGAGAAGGGCATAGATGTAGGCATAGCTTCTCCTTATTAGATAAAGGAGTGTCTACATATAGTTTGATGGTTAGCCTTCAGCATCAGGGTATCTGCACCTTCAAGAGTCTCACCCGTTGTGCGTGAAGGTCTGCCGGTTTGCCCTCCACATCAACAAAGTTACCATTGACCCTGGATTCATCAATTCTATCAAGCTTGCGCTGGTATACAAACAAGTCTGTCTCGCGGAGAGACCAGGCTTGTGTCACGGAGAGCCGATCTAGTTGATTGCGGATATCAAGTAATCGCTCATACTGCTCTCGAAATCGCTCATCGATTTTGCCCTCGCTATGAATATGTCAGCCAGGCTCTTCCGATTTCAGGGTGCGGGCGACAGACCGATCTAGAACTATCTCAGTCCAGCGCCAGCAGCGATGCAATAACGATTTTACATCTTCCTGATTAGGATATTTGCTGCCTTCTGCGTCAACAAAAAAACCATCCTTCGTTGTATCTTCTATCTTTTTCAACTGATCTCGAAGCCCGTTTACTTCCGAGGCGGAGAACTTTGAACGGCGTTTCAGTCAGTATACAATTAAGGTTCTTCCAACAGGGGGTGGTGCAACGGACCTTTGAGCGAGTATTAACAGCAGCGGTTGACCGGAGAATCGATACCAGTGTCTCATGCGTTGATGCAAGCTCGGGACTTAATTTGGCAAGCCCACTCTGCAGCTTCTCTAACTTGATTTGGCACTTATCTAGACGGCTCTCCAACAAAGTCAACAGGGCTGGCGAGTAGGTATCGCGGCCACGGTCTAATGTCTCACGCATCTCTGTAAGTGTCTTTGTAATCGAACTGAGGTCTTTAGCACTATAGAACCCAGCTTCTTCTAGATGATCGAGGAGTCGCTGCAAGCTCAGTCAGCACCGCAGAAGTGGCTGGGAAAAGGAGGATATTGCGGGACATACTTGTACAGTTGCCGCGAGCGAGTATCTGAGAAGTGATTGACGTGATGTTAGCTTCAGCTTTCCCTCAAAGACACTCGAGGGACTCACACCGCGGGAGCTTCATTGTTCCTCCCAACAGTCAGAAATAGTAGCGAGATGAGTTGGAAACAGTCATCTAAAACGTAATCCACTATATATCTCCAAAAATTGCATTGATCAGTCAGGCCCGTTGTGAAACCTAATTTCGTTTCTTGTACTGACATCGGTTATGTGCGAGGCGACGGTCTTGTTCTTTCCGAAAAGTAATGAGTTTTTCCACCTCTCCGATGACTTCTTCGTAAAGCGGAAGGACATCGCGGGATCTTATATAAGAAGACTTGTCCTGTTTCAGCAACAGAAGCGCATCCCGAATGCGAAGTACGGATTCGAGGATCGGCTGCTCTTTCGGATCAAGCGGGGTGACGATGGCGGGGGAATCCATCACGCTTGAAAAGTCGGAATCAATCGAGAGCGAATCGGAGGCAAGTCCTTGGGGAAAGCGTTTAACAACTAGATACGGTGATACTGGAAATCCAGAGGAAAACGAAAAGCTCCAAAAATAGGGGCGCAAAGGTACGGAGGATTTCCCTCTATACAACAGCCCATTGATCGATCGCAGCACGACCGACCTCGGGATGATGTCGTCCTTTCCTAATCCGGAGTAGCGGCCATGTCACGGGAGCTGTAGTGTCACGTGAATAATACGTGGTGCTAAACCCCAAACGGACAGCCCTAAGCGAGGGCTTCCGTTCGGCCGCCAAACACACAATTTCCGCGTTGGGTCTGGCAGTTCGTTGCTCTCCGTCCGACTTCTTCACAGCCAGTCATTGATTCAAAAAAGGTCCTCCCGCCCTTTTCTTTCTCCTCCCCTCATCCCTTTCGAGACTCCAGTCCAGTCCAACGACAACCCTCGACCACCATGTCTACCGCCGAGCTCGCCTGCTCCTATGCCTCCCTCATCCTTGCCGATGAGGGCATTGAGATCACCGTACGTATGACCTCGTTACACCTTGCAGGGAGACCGCGGTGGCAGTGTTGGGAAGAATTAGAAAGCATGGAAGATGGCGATAGGGGTGAATATGAAGAATTGAATGACGAATGGGATACTTGGAGCGCGCCGACAAAGTTGAATATGAAGGGCTGATTGTTCCGGGATATTATAGGCCGACAAGATCCAGACTCTCCTCTCTGCTGCTAAGATTCAGGAAGTTGAGCCCATCTGGACTTCTATCTTCGCCAAGGCTCTTGAGGGCAAGGACATCAAGGACCTGCTGACCAACGTCGGATCTGCTGGTCCCGCCGCTCCCGCTGCCGCTGGTGGTGCTGCCGCCGCTACTAGTGGTGAGGCTGCTCCAGCTGCTGAGGAGAAGGAAGAAGGTAAACAGCGATCCGATAAACGGACCTTCATTTTGTCTCGGAAACTAATGTAATTTTCACAGAGAAGGAGGAATCCGACGAGGATATGGGTTTCGGTCTCTTCGACTAAGCGTCTCGCAACCAACGTTCAGCTTCCCGTTAATTTTTCTTTTTGTTTTCATCCTCACCTCGCTTCCTATCGCACCCTCTCATACCTCTTGTACCCGATACTACGCAACCGCACGAAGATCAAAAAAGGGAAAAAGCAAAAACGAAAAGTCTACGGACAAGGACATCCTTTGGGACTGGGCGCTATGCTTGCATGATGAACCCTGTAGTGGCATGGATACTGGGCCGGATGACGTTAGGATTTCAGATGATGGGAGCATAGTGACGGGACAGCATGTACGATAGTCCAGAGTCGAGCTCCGATCAGCCGTCTTCGGTTTTCTATCTGATATATGTTGACCAGCTGCTTTGATTATTTTTGGACGTTAGGTGCCCAGCCCTTATGCGATGTTTATCATGCGACCATGAACAAAAGGTTTCCGTCCGCAATGGATCGCTGTAGACCCAATTATGGGGACTGTCCTTGCAGAAAACGAGTAACCTCCATTCGCTGGTAATACATAAGATAACAGTAGTCGTACATAACCTGTATCCGCTAACGCTAAACCAATTCAAAGCGCAAACTTTTAGAGCCAAACACAATAATACATCCAGCACCCAGTCCAAACAGCAGCTCGAGCTCAGAATCAAGCCACGGCCGTGTCAGGGTCAGTAATTGCGTACAGACGGAACTGCACGAAGATCGTGATATCCTCCACCATTGTACCCAACGAGCCAATCAGCCATGGCACATTTGTTATTATATAGTTCTTCTCCGTGGAGTGGAATAAAATCTACACGAGTTAGTGGTGTTGTATGCCATGCAAGAAAGGAAGATGAATCACCCCAGCACCATAGGTCAAGTTGCCCAGAAGAGAGAGAATGAAGAATAGAAGGGACAACCCTTGAAGACGAAGCGTCAGCTCACACAAATGGAATACAAATGCAGATGCACAATCTCACCTTCGCAGGACTTGTCACAATAGTTCTTATAGATCTGCGGCAGTCGAGCCCTGGAATCCACCAATCCAATCAGTCAGCCGAACCAACCAAAGCGAAGCTTCCCTGAGGAGAGAAACAAAAAGAAAAGCAAACCTACCCTAAATAGCAAGCCGCAGATATATACCCCAAAACCTGCGCCCCCGGCGCCATATCTACTCCTCCATTCCCCCCCTCCGGCGGGGCTGGCTTCCACGCCCCAGTCTGCCACGCGACCGTCCATCCGGCCATCCCAATCACACAAATCGCCAACACGCTGCTTAGATTCTTAAACCAGGCTCCCCTGCCCACCCTGTTCTCCTCAACGAGCTTCGCAAGCGTATAATCTGGGTCTTGGGACGGGCCGTTTGCTCCGGTCTCGGGGATAGCACGATATGATGTCCGAGAGCCCCTACGTCTTCGGCTATCTGCTCCCCCCTCCACAAGCACATCACTTGTTCTCCGACCCAAAAGTGGCGTCGTGGGTTCTGCGGTCGTAGTCGGAGGATGCGCGGCGAGCGCGGCGCTGCGTCGAGAATTCCTCGCCCGGTAGTATAGGCATTGCGTGATTAGGACGCCGTCCGCAAGACAGAAGTAGACGGCGATGGCGACGATTACGGGGACGAGTCCAGCCCAGGCGCTACCGGCGAGGTTTGTGATGTCACCAAGGAACCAGACGAAGAGGAAGAGGAGGGAGATAGCTTCCGCATTGCCGTTGCGGTAGTTTTCGATAAGTTGGGGGACCTAATTATATACGGTCAGATTCAGTTCGGAATCGAGAAGTGGGTGTGGCATACCAGCAGGAAAATCCAGCAGGTTAGAGATATTGAGCCGAGGATTCCTGATGCGGCTTCCCCTGGGGTTACTGGAATGGATTCCCCCGTCATGGTGCGAGGTCCTGGCGGTGAAATCGGCAAGCGCCCAGATTATATCAAGAGAGTGAGAGATTGCTTATGTGTGGAGTGGTTGGAGCGGGAGAAAGGCACTGGGCGCAAAGCAGAGATTTCCTCGTCGTTGAAGCTTCTCTAACAGCGGATTGCGGGGTGGATCCACCGCGACCTCTTTGACTAAGCCGGATTCCTGGCGATGACTACGAGGGTCTATCCATTTTGTCGGCCCTACCGCAGATTTTCACAGGAAAGCTAGAAATACAGATTTTTCTGTCATTCGAGAGACACGAGAATGACGTTGTATGCAGCGGCCGTTGGACGATCACAATGGAGGGGCGTAAAGGGCCAATCAGCATTTGCGTTGCGGCGCCTCCGGGCCGGCCTGCAGAGATTCCCAGCATGCGGCTGCAACAGCTCACAACAGCTCGGAAGGGTATCATAATCCATCATCATCCGCCTGCAGAAATTGCAGCTCTTCTCGTAGAAGGTCTGCAGCCATAGGGCCCAGGGCATCTCGAATCGCACCATCCAATAAGCTTTGTCGGGCTGAGCTTGGCTCAATCGCATTCAACGCATCAGCGTACTCATGGAGCGGGGAGTAATCGACTTCAAGATCCCAGTTCCCCCGATCGACGCCGTACTGGCGAATAAATACCTCAAGGCTATGCAACCCATCTCCGAGAAGCCAATGTTCAAGCACTACTTGCTCCTCGGGACCTGAGGGCGGCAATACATGGTCTCCTTCTCGTCCTCCTTCTGACGAGGCATCGTCCCCAGCCTCCTCTCCGCCTCCAACCTGAAACCGGGGGAAGTGAAGGGCACCATTATTGAGTTGAGCTAAGAGATTACGAAGCCACTGGGGCCGCCCAGCCTCCGGGGCTTGTCGCAGATAGGATGGGGTTAGGTCGGTCTGTTGCTGGAACGCTTCCGAGTCGTATGGCGGAAGAGGGTCAGACGCGGAGATTCGTCCCGAGACGAAACGTGTGGGCAGGTGTGTCGTAACACGAGGGATATCCGATAACACCACATGGCGCGCAATATCAAGAGAAATCTCTGGCGGCTCTATAGGCTCATCACCCTCCGGTAGCGTGTCCGCTACCTCCATAACGAGGGACACCACCTCTGGAGTATTCCAAAGATCTTTGGTCCGCGCAACGTAGAGCTCTGTGAAGAGCTCATGACCCTCAGTTGGGGGAAGCTTGCCCCAGATTCGTTTCGGAATGGGCTGAATATCGAGCTCTTGGGCTATTGCGCAGAATATCCACGGATAGCGAGCCATTGCAATGCGCATCTGCTCTCGACACTCCCTGGGTTTGTTAAGTCGCAGATACGCCAGCCCTAGGGAGCATTGAATGTTTGGGAGGTATTTCCACTCCTCACTCAACCTGGTTTGCGTACACAGCTCGATGAAGTGTGACCACTCTCTGCCACGCAGCGCTAGATTGTCGATCATAAGTCTCATGCAGTAAGGATCTTTGGGGTCAAGACTCAGTAAAAATTTAGCCCATTCGTACCCAGTCCTCCAGGTTCCTTTCATTCCTAGGTTCGCGATATATCGCCAGCCGACAAGCCACAACTCACGATTTTCTGCATGGAGAAACTCGAGTCTAGCCCTACCTTCTTTCAAACGATTTCCGAATGAAGAATGGGCAGAGCGCCCAAAATTAAAGAGCGCTCGTTCAAGTAGATCCGCAGAGACGGAATGGTCACCCTGATGCTTTGCAATTTCTGACACCTGAAGGAGGGTTGAAATGTGGTACGGATTGTACTGTAGCAGCTGGATCATCCTCTGCGGATCCATCGACTCAACGCAGAGATCAAACTGCCTCTGGACATCTTTGTATGCAGTATTGTGAAGAACGCGATAGACGGTGGTGCCGTTTGGAAGTGATTCTGCGACTTCCATCCCAAGCCCTCCGCTAGGTGCCCGCGGCCATTCATCTTTTCCTTGGAACAAGATGTTGCGCCGTTGTGTAACCCCAGCCAGACTCTGTCCCCGGCTTGCCGGACTGTACCTCCCCGTCAAAGCGCGACCAAAGTCTACCGTCTCTCGAGCCCTGTCCCGCCTACGTCCCGAGCCGGATTCTGTCTCAAAATTCTCCAACACAACATTGCCAAACAATTTTCGCATCTCGTTCGTCGCATTAAGTGTTTTTGGCTCGATGGATAAGAGGTCTTCTGGTTTTTTGGGGAATGAGTCGTCGAGGGTGTAGTGTTGACTTTCGATGGCGATATCCCCATTCGAATGGACAGCCAGCTCCTTCAACGCTCGATCAATCTCATCCAAGTCCTCATTTTCCGGCCGATCATCTACACGCTCCTGTTTCGAGGCGTTCTGCTTTTTCTTATTCTTCCCCTTCTTTTTTTTCTTCTTTCCCGATTCTATCCTGGTTGGACGGGGTATCTGCTCTGGTGTGTGGTGAGCCACCGGCTCGACGACGCCACCTTCCGACTGCTGATCATCATCGTCATCCTCGTTGGTTGCATTTAAAAGGTCAAAAGCGTTTACTTTCGGTGGTGTCGGTCTCGTGGCTAGCTCGTCCTCGCTTGAGTCATGGTCTTCCGGTTCTGCTTGCTGCGACTGTTGCTCACGCAGCTTTTGCAGCTTGCGGATCGCGCGGGAGGACATCCAGGAATTTCACTATGAAGGGGAGAAGGGCTGATTCTCAGGTAGGTCCAAACAGATATAAATCACTCTACTCCGTTTTCTTTGGGAGAGGAGGGGAGGTCAAGATGGGCTTTCAATAATTTTGTGACTGCGGGGAATGCCGACGCAGCGGGAGCCAAGCAAGTCAGCCTGACTGCGGAGAACGCAAATACGATACGGTATTCTGCGGGATGTAATTTATCTCAAGTTCCCGCCGCATTACTTGACGTGACCCGAACAGCTTGGTGCCTGGGGCAACATTTGGGGTTTGGAAGTCTCGTCCGCTACTCCGTCCTCCTCTCCCATATCCCTTACCCAAGCTCCAGTGTCGCCAGGAGCCTCTGTTTTCCGGCCATTTTCTACAGATTTCGCTGGCTCAATGCGTCGTGCAGCCATTCAAGCCTTCCGTACTGCTCGTCGCGCACCAGTATGGCGGGTCGCTGGTAGGAAACCGTCGGCTATATCTTTCACGGGCAGCCACTTTCATAGCCTCCGGCCTTACACCTCGGCCAAACATCCTGCCTTTCTTTCCGCCTCGCTACAGTCCTCCATGCATCTACGAACCTTTTCCGTCGCAGTAATCTCGACAGTGGTCGCCTCCGGAGCTTGGTACGCCTATCAGGGTGACAGTTCCCAGCAGACACCCTCCGCGGCAGGCACATCGCCTTCGCAGTTCCGCTCATTAACGTCAAGTGCACTTGTGGAAGATCCGAGTGAGCCAACGCGCCGCGCTCTCTTGGTGGATAACGACCAGTTCTATACCGCGACCCTCTCCGGGGAACAGCCACTGCACAAATACACGGACGACTCCGATCGCCGAGTCCTGGAGATGTTGACTCCTGAGCAAGCGACACAGAAACTGAGAAAGAACGAAGAATCGTACTTGGTCAATCGGGGGAAAGGTGTTGTTCGGTATGATATCGTTCAGGTACCCAGCAACTCGCCGATCGAAGACGACCACGCGGAAAAGATAGTTGAGGTACCTTCGTCCACTGTTGCAGCCAACGAGGGGCGATCGAGCAGCGACTGGATGTTCTGGGCAGTGTTTGACGGGCATTCGTAAGCTTATGGACCCCTCATACTGTACTTTGGATTGTTCCTAAATCTCTTTCTGAAGCGGCTGGACAACGTCTGCCAAACTGCGCAACGTTCTCATTTCATACGTCGCCCGAGAGCTAAACAGCACATATAAATCTGCGTCCTCCGATCCCTCCCTATTAGTCCCAACATCCGCGGCGGTGGATGCCGCCATTAAGCAGGGGTTTGTTCGTTTAGACGACGATATTGTTCATAGCAGCGTCGACAAAGTACTCAAGTCCAACTCGCGCCGTGCGGCGGCCGAATTGCTCGCGCCCGCTCTCTCTGGCTCATGTGCCCTACTTGCATTCTACGACACGCAAACCAGCGACCTGAAGGTGGCTTGTGCTGGCGATTCCCGAGCTGTTCTGGGCCGCCGCGCTGCGAATGGGAAATGGTCCGCGACAGCGCTTTCAGAGGATCAAACTGGTGGCACGCCCTCTGAAATCAAACGGCTACGCGAAGAACACCCAGGCGAGCCTAACGTCGTACGAAACGGACGAATCCTCGGCCAGCTGGAGCCTAGCCGTTCCTTCGGAGACGCCTTCTACAAGTGGAGCAAAGATACACAGGAAAAGATCAAGCGGCAATTCTTCGGTCGGACTCCACATCCTTTACTGAAGACGCCCCCTTATGTCACCGCTGAGCCAATCATCACAACCACCAAGATCGAACCTAGTCAAGGCGACTTCGTTGTCCTTGCAACCGACGGTCTCTGGGAGATGCTGAGTAACGAAGAAGTGGTTGGTCTGGTCGGCCAGTGGATCGAAGAGCAACAAGCCGGAACCGGCACTGGTAACAAAGGCTGGGTACGGAGCCTCTTCGGCTCCCAAACTAGCCATTTGCCCGTAGAAACACCTAAGGAGACAGCCACCGACGGCCAGCGCCGTCCCATTCGTCAACAACAGTACGACATCTCAGGTGCCGCCAGCCGCTTCGTCGTGGAGGACAAAAACGCAGCCACTCATCTCGTTCGCAACGCGATGGGCGGAAAGGACAAAGACATGCTCTGTGCACTGCTTACTCTGCCCAGTCCCTATTCTCGAAGATATCGGTAAGTTGCTTATACCTTTCTCGACCCCGCGCACAAGACGAAATAGTCCTAATATATTTACAGCGACGACGTAACGGTTGAAGTCATCTTCTTCGGCGACAGCCCTGACAGCCGCACCGTCTCAATCAACGAAGAAGCTAGCGCGTCAGAGGAGAAGGCCAAGGCTAAACTTTAGCGCATCCAATACCCTTTTCTTTTCTTTTCTTTTCTTTTTTCATTTTTCATGATAATGGCGATGTTCCTCTTCTACATTCTAGAAAGAATCTCACGATCAAGCAATATTTCAGACACAGATAGGGCAGGGCTTCTGGCGTTTCCGTTGCCGGGCTTGGTGACGACTTTGATCTGGATGCCATCTTGTTGTCCCGAATGGAAATGATATAATGTAGAGCAAACCTTTTCACCTGAAATAAGAATAGGCCGACAACAACAACCAGTAAATACCCAGGGCCCAAGAGAGAGGGTCATGTCTTATATATATATATATATATATATCCAAGAGGGTGAGATTGTTGTCCAGTAAATATCACGTGAGTCATTGCAAGGTTGGGCCACGTGAATTGTCATGCCCTGAATAACAAGCCTGGGAAGAGAAAAGGCGGAGGATCTCTTGACTTGATTCTTGCTGTCTTATGAGAGAGTCAGGTAGATACTTGCTTGCTAAAGGAAGAGTTTTTTATTAGGCTATACAGAAGTTATTGTAGTTACAAAGGAAATCAGACAGCCAAGCTTATGGAATTCACCTTGAATGCTTCACTATCTCGAGGAACAGACAATTGTTCTCAATTTTCAAAATGATGTCGCCAAAGCAACATGATAATATGAACAGATGAGGCCTTTAGATTGATTAGGCAGAAAGACCCTTTAGTTCTTTTCACCCTTCTCCCCTTCCTCTCATTTTAACCACAGGTCGATTGTGTTGCCCTTTGATTTGTCCATTCCTACCAATTATTCAGTCCTTGGATGAAGAAGATAGCTTTTCGCCTTTGTTGGCTTCGAGGTTGGGTGTGAGCTTGGCTGCAGACATTGCTTGGTGCGGTACCTCAGGCGAGAAGCTCGAGATTGTGTTGTGTTGTCCATCTCGCCCAGGTTTTCGTCAAGTTTGAGCGGTTGCTGTGTTGATGCCAGATCCTGAAAGCCAGGGAAAAAAAAATCATCATATCTCGTTGACGGTATGTTCGCCACCAGCCTGCCTCGTAGTTGCGACGACTAATCGTGAGATCTCAGCACGCTGCCATGTCGACCCCAGACCACCCCGATGGCCCTACCGATGAGAACCAGGAGAACGACAATGGTGGTGTCCTTGAAGTCACATTTCACTACCTGGATTGCCTCGAGTCAGACGAGCACGTGGGTGTTGCGTTTCGTAGGACCCGCGATGGAGACATAATTCCTGAATCGATGACCCCCCTTAGAGCCCCCCAGGAAGCAATTGTTGACAGAACCTTTGCGGCAGCTGCCCATGCCACCGCAGCCAGCGGAAGACGTCGTCATCGCCTCCCACCAGTGAGACCGCCTCGCCCACCCAGACCAATTTTTGACTGGGAATCCCTCGTGGGAATGTCCCCAGCCCAGCGAGCGGTTGAGGAGGCCGAAAGAGAGCGTTACGCCGCTGAGATAAGTTTACCGCGCAACTTAGACACCGAACCAGATCAGGCTCTCTGGCCGACGGGTTGGGAATCACACCATGACTATTTTCTCTGGTGTTGTCGTGGAACTGTGGAAGTCATTACAGACCATATGCAGGCCGTTTTTGTGTTCGACCCACCCATCGAGGAAACTTTTGTTGCTGCGAGACTCGGCGGAGTCAATGCATACAAGCAGATAACTTTCCTTCACAAGTACCTCCCTGGCGAGGCTCACTCTTTGCAGCGTGCAGAGGCTCGCGGCGTGCTTTATGAAGCCGATATCTCCAACCCCGATGTCCGCTGGGGAACCCAGCAGCTCGATATCAAGCAGCCAAATCCAGGAGATGAAGAGTATATTGAGCCCGTCCTACCTTGCTGGGCCCCTCCCAACTGGACGCGCGCCGATGACGCCTTTGTTGCGCTATACCTAGGTGATCATCCGACCGTGTTCCAGCGCGAATACGGCTGGGCAGGGCACAAGGCTCCCAGTCTTGAATTTATTCGCATCCGAATGGCTCAGATCCCGCATCTAAACCTTAGCTGGAGGGAGCTGCATGATGCAAAGCGTCGCTCTGAGATCGATCTCGGCATCGAAGACCTTCCGTACGTGGGATTCTTTTGAAATATCGCCTTCCTGCCATTCCATTTTCTGTTTTCGCGGATATCGGTTTCCAAATTCGCAGTGAGAGATTTCTTGGCGATTTTCATTTGTCACTTGACCTTCCAGGTATTCGTGTTTTCATAGTTCCGAGATTCGTCTTGTATCATTTCTCAATTCTGTACCATAGCCTTTTGACCCCTTGAAGCATAGCCAATGTTGACCTTTTTCCAAGGTTTCAGCGAGGGCGTGGGGAACATGTACTTTTGAAGAAGAAACGTTTGCAATGTCGCAATATTCGCACTCGTGATCCAGTAGATCATAAGAGCCGCTGGCATCTGGTACAAATAAGACGAAAGACCAATATTCAGGGCGAGAATCTGAACGAAAAACTTGAGTCCGCGCCAGGTAAGTTCTCTCACCATTTCCATACGCGGCAAGTTGGAGATGTTCTTCAAAGTTGGCGATTTCCAACCCATACGGATGTTCAGCAATATCGATAGCGTCATGGCCACAGGAAGGATACCAGTTGGATCGCCCGCCAGCAGATCTGGAAACCAGAGTGCCCCTTCAGTCGCAAGAGTTGGCTCAACGGGGATGATGGGGACGCTATCTTTTGACGAGGAGGACGAAACGATAGACAAGAGATACGGGACCAGACCGTTGTTGTTCCCACTCATGCCTCTAATACTTTCCATGATCATGATCCAAACAGGCATCTGCAGAAAGGCGGCAGGCTTGTAGAAGCGAAACACGCCCCAACGCTGTCGCAGAGTCCGATGCTGCTGAAAGGTGTCCTTCGACACCTGGAGTACAGCCTCCGAACGAAGAAGAGGTGCACCGGCAGCAGCATTCTTGTGAACGTCCTTTATCGCTTTCTTCTGATAAAGATGCCTCCAGGCCATAAGGATTGGCGTCAAATCTGAATCCTTTCGAGCTTGGACTTTGGTGAAAATCTGCAGAGGCAGTGCCACGCCCATACGAACCAAAAAGGCAGTCAACGGGAGGGACAGAGCCCATGGCAGATGGCTAACAGAGTGCACACCGTGAATGAAGCTTGATGAGACGTCCAGCACCTCGCTGATGAATGGAGCTGGTCTTGTTTGGTGGAATCTCCTGATCTGCTGGAAAGTTGAGAATCGAGGGATACCACGGCAGGCATTCATCTTAGCTTTCTGCTGTTTCTTCTTTAAACAACAAGGTATATAATACAAGAAAGAAGTAAAATAATCTAAACGAGATGAGAATGCTCAGATAACACTCACACACAGGGAAATAAACAACAAAAGATATCTACGGCAGAATGGATCCAAATTGAATCTTGGAGGTGAACGGCGTCACGTGGGCGGTATAGAAATATACTTCAGTTTGGATATGCGTACTGTACTGTACCATACCATACCATACCGGATGGCCAATCGTTATCGATAGCGAAAAGACCAGAAAAGCAAACACCAACTCGCAGTCCGAACCTCACTCAGCTCAGAACAGTCCTCAGTTCCGGGTCAGCTACTATGGTTTCGACTTCTCCTGAACAATGATGCTGTTTCTCTTCAAGTTCGTGATCTCCGTGATCGCCCTCCTCGCAGCCTGCGTTGTTCTCCCCCAGTTCCCGCTGGGACTTCTCCGCTTCGTGCTCCGCGGCGCTGGCTGGGCCATCCGGAAGAGGACACAGGCTCGCAGGGATGCCGTTCTAGCTCGTGTACGGGCAGACGAGGAGGTGCTGCTCTCGAAACGACCAAATGCAGCCTCCACCAGCGCATCATCGGGAGATGACGAAGATTGGGAGAAGGTCGATACCTCCAGTGGATCCAACCCGAACTTGGGTGGCAGCTTTGGATCACTGTGCAGTCAGAAACCCCAGCAGTCGGGCAGCGAGAAATGGACCGGTATCATAGGCTTTTTCCACCCTTTTTGGTAACTTGTCTTCGGTATCTATGATTGAGTGCTGAAGCTAATCAGTCGACCCACAGTAATGCTGGTGGAGGGGGAGAACGTGTCCTTTGGGAAGCTGTCAGGGCGACCCAAAGACGATGGCCTAATGCTGTCTGTGCCATTTACACGGGCGACACAGATGTTACCAAAGCAGCCATGCTAGAAAGAGTCCAGGTAGATACCAGTCTGCATCGTCGGCTGCATGTCAGCTCTTTCTAACGGCAACAGACCCGGTTCAATATCCCACTCCACGCCCCGACAGTCGAACTGCTCTATTTGACGACCCGGAAATATGTCCAAAGCAGCATGTACCCCTACATGACTCTTCTGGGCCAGTCTCTTGGCTCGCTGATAGTCGCCTATGACGCCTTTACACTCCTCGCACCAGATATCTTCGTTGACACCATGGGCTACGCCTTCGCTATAGCGCTCTGCAAGCTGCTCTTCCCGTCTGTCCCAACAGGTGCCTACGTCCACTACCCCACCATCTCCACGGATATGCTGCAGTCCCTAGACGACAAGTCTGGCCTCAAGGGAGTCAACGCCGGCGCCGGCAAGGGCCTCAAGGGTACCCTGAAACGCAAGTACTGGCTCGCATTTGCCAGTCTCTACGGTTGGGTTGGGAGCCACGTCGACGTTGTAATGTGCAACTCCTCCTGGACGTCAGCGCACATCCGCACCATCTGGGGACCAGCCAGACATAATCCCCTCTTGTCTTCATCGCCACTAAAATACAAAGATCCCGTTGTCGTCTTCCCGCCGACGGCCGTCTCAGAAATCCAATCCACCATCCCCGTCACCCGCGAAACCGAAGCAACCCGCAAACCAACAATCCTCTACATTGCACAATTCCGCCCAGAAAAGAACCACCCCCTCATACTCCGCTCTTTCGCCCGCTTCCTGGAACGCTACAAAGCCACTAATCACGAAACATCCTCTAGAGAAGGCAAGACAGAACCCCACCTCTTCCTAATCGGTACGGTCCGCCCCTCCAGCCCCGACGAAACCCACATCTACAACCTCCGCCTCCTCGCCCACGAACTCCGCATCCGCAACAATACAACTTTCCTCTGCGACGCCTCCTGGCCGACAATCCTATCCCACCTATCCACCTCCTCAATCGGCGTCAACGCGATGTGGAACGAGCATTTCGGCATCTGCGTCGTGGAGTACCAAGCTGCCGGGCTTATCCCCGTCGTTCATGACTCTGGCGGTCCGCGCGAGGATATCGTCGTTGATCTTCCCGGGTTGGAAGAGGGGGGTCCGAGCGGGGGTGCGACGGGTTTCAGGGCGACGAGCGAAGAGGACTTTGCGAGTGCGTTCGAGGCGGCGTTGGCGCTGAGTGTTGAGGAGAAAGTGGCGATGAGGGGGAGGGCGAGACAGTCGGCGTTAAGGTTTACGGAGGAGGAGTTCTCAAGAAGGTGGGTTAGGGAAGTCGGGAAGTTGATTGGGATGGTTTGGAGTGTTTACTCCCATAAATAGAATTTGCGTAGGCGGTGATGTTCATCAGGGGAATGTTAGCAGAGCACGTTGTAGGAGCTCTTCTCTACGCTAGAGCTTCCAGCATTGAGAAAAACTTAGAGGTGTCATTAACAGCACATGGTTCCTATATGTGATTGACCTTCACGACATAAATTAAAGCAATACTGAGCAAGTACTTGTCAGGGTATCTATCCCCACATGAAGCAAGGGAACATCTTCCAGGGGTATGAAGTCATCATAGACACGTTATGGGGTGGTCTGGTTCGGCCCAACCAGCCGGGGATCAAACAGAACAAGGGCAAAGGAGAGAGAAACAGAAGAATAACAATACAAGAAAAAAAAAATCATGAGGGATGGAAGGTCGCAGTGGTGAACGAGGATAAACTTCCCATCCTGTATCCCTCAACGCCACACCCATCTATAGACCGAACAAACCCAGCTATAATTAAGACGGAAGGAAATTTGTTGGGAGTTCAAAGCGAAGGGGGGTAACTTGCAAAGGAATCCAACAGGATGTCATTTGCCCCACTTTTGGTCGGAGTAGGATTCGCCTGGATTCACGCCTAGCATCTGCTGTTGAGTGTCCATCCCGTACATATTGCCATGATCGCTGGCATAGCCCCCACTCATGCCAGAGACGCTGATCCCGGATTCGTCGTCGTCGAACCCAAACTCTCCCCCCGAGCTGGCATCAAAGCTACTCCGACCACCAATATCGCTCGGGTCATCAGTGCCCGCAGGTATCTGATCCCATTGCAACGTTTGGAGAGCAGGGTACTGCGCGAGCAGTGCAGCAGGCAAGATGAAATTACCAGAATGTTGGCCCTCTATACCTTGGCCAGGAACCATTAGAGGCTGAGGCATCGGCTGCAGGTGCTGCTGTTGTTGGTCCATATATGTGCGCTCTCGTTCCTGAGACTCTTCGTCCAGCAATGGTTTAATGCAGATCCGGCCAGCTTCAGATCTAAAATGACGTCCCAGAGCATCCGCACGGGCAAATCGTCGGCCACAGCCCCACTGCCCGCCGCGAGAAAGATCACCGCGGCAGACAAATTTCTTCTCGCCTGAGTGTAAACCTTCATGCCGTTTCCGATCGTGCTGCCGCGCAAAAGCTTTCCCACAGACTGTGCATACGAACGGCCGTTCGTCCGTATGCGTTCGTAAATGAGAGCGGAGGTTGTACGCCCTAGTGAAACGCTTGGGGCAGAGATGGCATTGAAACGTTGCAGGATGTTTTTGCACACGTTTAGAATCGCTAGAATTAGCCCCAGGCCGCTGTGGGTCCGCAAGTCCGAGGATATAGGAACGGTTATCATTAATCGATGACGTTGACACGCGTCTAGCGGAGCGAGCGGGCGAAGGCTCCCGTGAGCTAGGGTTACTGTACGGATGCCGGTTGACATCGAATGGAGACAAGGACCGCGGTGACGAGGCAACCGCGGCATCTAGATTGCTTGAAGGTGAAGAAGGCGAACGGGGGCGAGACGCAGCAGGAAGTGTATAGGGATCGGACTTGCTGCGCAAACGAGAGGCCCCTATATTGCTGAGTCAGTGTTGTTACATCTGCAAGCAAAAGGCGAGCAGACTTACGCATAGACAGGGGTGGGCTCAATGAATCTATGTCAGCTGTAGACTTGTCATTGGGAAAGGGCTGTGTCCCCGCTGGAGGCGCGAATTCGACATTAATAGACGGTGGAGCCATCTGTGAGGCTTGCCCTATATCTCCATAGACGTTCGCTTGCTGCGCATTTGCTTCCGTTTCATTTGCATAGCCCTCTGTTGGAGGGGTTGGATATATGGAGCTTGTTGCCGGAGCCGAGATGAACGGCCCGCTTGGTATCATATCTGTTGTCTGCTGGGGCATCAACTGTGGTGAGATGTACGGGCTGTGGTTAGGACTAAATCCCTGCTGCTGGCCCTGCTGTTGGTGCTCAGAGAGCGTGAACGACTCAATTCCCAAAGCAGCATTTTCATAGAGGCTGGGATCATTTTGAGGCGCCAACAGCGGCGACGGGTTATTCTCCGCGGTATCAAAAGAGTCGTGCTGTTGTAGGAACGGGGAATGCGCTGCAGACGAGATTTCGGACACCTCTGATGGGGCGCGCCGATGGGTCTGGAAAGCAGAATTGGCCATGACGGCCTGCCAGTCCGGGTGGTTTGTCATGTATGCGGCGCTAGCGGGGTCAAGGGATGTGTGACGCGAGTGCTGCGGTGTGTACAGTGTACCCGGCGAAGATGCAGGGGGGGACATAGCGTTAGGGGAGGAATGCTGTGGCTGCTGGTCGAGCGGAGAGGTCTGCGACGAGGTTGAGGGGTGGGGGGATGGAATCTGGCTGACCAGATCGACTGGGTTGACGGCGTGGTTGGTCGACTGTTGGGGATCAAACAAGTGGGAGGAGGGGTAATCGGTGCCAGTAGTGGTATTGGCACCAGTGTTCTGATACAGCGAGAAGTCGAAGTCGCTGTTATTGGAGTTCAATAGATTTGAGAAATTCTCGTCAGGTGCCTGGGAGGGGAGCCCGTGGTCGAACGACTGTGGGATCTGGAGGCTTGGGCGACTGAAGCTCTGGTCGGTCGCAACAGAGGGAGTGAGATAGCTCGACGAGAAAGCGAAGGACTCAGAGCTAGCAGGAGGATTGTTGGCAAAGGACGAAGGAGGGTATGAAGTATTGTTAGTGATCGAGGGGTCAATCGTCAAGCCGGAAGAGTCGATATGATCATTATACTGTTGATGAGCGTGAGATGACGGACTGAGGCTGCGGTTCTTAAGAGCATCAGCGGGAGCTTGCCCGGGGTCGTGAAGCGCGTCCTGGGAATCCATGGTGGGAGTTGTCAAGTTTCAAGATCCCAGAATAGATACCACGCGAAGGGAGGCTGAGCGAGAAGAAGGAAGAATAAGAATGAGGGCAGTCTGATCCAAGTTAAAGGATGGAGGAGGTCAAATGGGCGCGAAGGTGGGGAGACGCAGCGTTGGATGTGACTGCGGGCCCTGGTTGGGTCGGTCAGGCTGAGGCGCAGGAGAAGCGCTTGATATTGATGCGCGAGTGGTCACGAAAGAAGGACAAGAAAAAAATAATGACAGGAACAATAAAAGGGGAAAATCGAAAAGGGTGAATATCGAGCTTTCATTCGTGGTGCAGATGGAAATGGAGTCGGAGCTCAGGGACAGGAACTGGAGTCTGGAAAGTGGGATGGGGTGGGAGGCAGTCTGTGATTCAGCCTTGTGGCGCGGCGTGTCAGAGAAGTATCAGATCATCACAATCTCTCTTTTCTTCGAGAATAGGACCCGCATCAAATATCACAGCAGACAATACGTCTCCTGGCACTGGAAACAACACGATCAAGACTGGCGGCCACAGGGGGGGGAGAATGGTCAAGAGGGAGGATGAAGCTGGGTTGAGCTGAACAATGCCTCGAGAACCTCAGAAGTCCAAATCTGGAAAGTTCGTGCCTTGCTGCCTGGAGAGCTCCGCCTGGAGATACCCAAAGCACTGGCAAGCAGAGACTTGAGGATTGGCTTGTTGCTTAAAATAATATCAGCTTCAAGTTCAAGAGTTTCTATAATTAACGATAAGGACAATATGGTAATCTTCAGGAGGAAGGCAGAATCGACAGCAGTTAAAAGGAACTGCTTGCCAGCAAACGCAGCGAAACATCCCGCAAGGCAGACTCGTCGCTCCACAACTCCAAATCTGGGCCATGGTTCCCTGAAAGTATCGATCTGCTCACAACACGGAGTGCCCGAGGACAGAGGGTTTGCTGATGCGGTTTCATAAAGGTCGAAGTTACACTTATTCATCGAAAAGCTGACCCTGACAGCGGTACACATCAACGAGACCTCCAGAAATCGATTCACTTCGAGCGCATCCGGAGAGTGGACCTGGAGACGTCATTGTGTCCTTTTTTGCCCGCTTGCACGATGCCAAACATCACGGTTGGGTCGAGCCCCAGATGGAGGGAGTCAGCCCAACAAGTCGATCCCTCTGTCTTCTTCCTCAGCGTCAACGCTTCGACGGTCTTTTTTGGTTGAGCCGAAACCACAGAAAGCTTCTCAATTCCGCGCGATGCTTGCCGGGTGGATTGCCGGCTGCTAACTGTTGGCCACGTCTGCACAGCCCCGAGCTGAAACTCAATGCCAGAGCAAATCATGAAACACCTTTTCTGTTGGATTTGACACTTCGCAATTGCCATTGTTTCATCACACGAGAAGATGCATTCTTGGGAGGCATGACTTGTCTATTCGATAATTGTCAGGAAGCGGTCCCCGCTTCAACTCGTCGACAGCAGACATCAGAGGCGGAGGACTGGGCAGGGGGCCAGCCAGAGGATATTCCTGGTGATATGAGAGTATCCCCGCAATAACAACTATATTTCGCCAAAAACAGCCACGCTTTCTCTCACTGTTTGGGTTTCCCAATCCACCAGCAAATTGTCATCACAACTCGATCCCAATCCCGCATTGTCTACCCATGCAGGCTCCCAATAATACAACCCTAGACCCCCCGCCCCTTCCACCGCTCCCGCTACATCCTTCAGAAACGTCTTCTGCCCCTCAGCCGAGAACGGGATGCTCGTCAAATCCTGAGGAAATGGATACTCCGGCTCTGGGCAAGAAAAAGGCCAATTCGTTTCCACAACAAGCACGCCCTTCCCGTACGCCGATTTGATGTTTGCCAGACTCGTTCCCAGTGACGCCAGCGCCGCGGCATCATTATAAAATGGGTAATACGAAACGCCAATTAGGTCAAAGTCTGATGAGACCAGTGTTCCTGAGGCCAAGACGGTATCGTAGAAATACTTTTGCGCGTCCCAGTCCCATCCGTTGTCGAGGTGGATCATGATCTGGGGTGTTGGTGAGAGATCCGAGTCCTTGACACCCCAGGCGCCAGAGTGCAAAATACTAGCAATGTTATCGTAGCTCGAAGTCTCGCCGAGCGGCCAGAGGAGTCCGTTGCGGATTTCGTTCCCGACAGAGATCATCTCGATAGCGATATCGTTCGCCGCGAACGTGTTGCATACCTCGATTGTGTAGTTGTAGACTGTCCACGTGAGTGTCTCGATATCGGTTGTCGACCAGCCAGAGGGGGTAGTCTACGTCCAGAATCTCTCAGTCTCGTTTTCCAGGGACAAATCGCGCCAGGATCGCGCAAGACAAGATAGTATATTCACCTGATGGCTTGGATCGGCCCACGTATCACTCAAATGCAAATCCAAATACAGGCTCAACCCCGCCGCCTGAACTCTCTTTGCCAACTCGAGATTGTACTCCAAATCATACGATCCATCGCTAGGATTCACCCACAGGCGTTGTCGAATCGAGTTGACTCCGTTGTCAGCGAGTATCGTCTCCAGCGCTTGGGCCTCTCCGTTCAGATTCTTGTAGGAAACGCCGGCCTGTTCCTCGATCAGGAGAGAGGAGATATCCGCGCCATTATACGTGAGGGCAGCTCCGGTGGCTGCGAAGACGGAGAGCCAAGAGGACAATGCGGAAAGTATCATCGTAACCTGTTGGAAGAATAGCAACGACCTTGGGCCAACTGTCCCACGGAACGAACGAGGCTTCCGGGAAATTTAACATTTGTTCGGAGGCCGATCCGCTTCAAACCCATTGCTCTGATCATCACCCTTGCTCCCTTTTTGAAACGGGCGCCGGCATGGAGATGGGGGGTTTCATCTCTAGAGGGAGAATTCATTGGTGGAGGAACGCTGGAGACACCGGTGGGATACTCCTCAACGGAGCGCATCTCCTGGAGCGGGAGGTGGAGAGAGGCGACGGCATAGTTTTGACTCGAAAAGAATCTATCTGAAAGACTTGGGTGTCTTATTCCATTGGACCTCATAAATAGCTATACAGTTGCGTATCTCAACAACTCAGTCATCAGTCTTTCAAGCCTCAACCTCCACGTAATAAAGCCAATGCGGTATATCTTCATCAACCCCCCTCATCAGGCATTACATACAGGAAATTCACACATGTGGCCCAATCCCTCATCCATCAAGTAGAATCCGATATATAAAGGTGTCATAAAGGGACTGAAAACGAGTAGCAAGCATGGAAAGGTAGGTAAACCAAACGCCACGCCTTGTCTTTTGAGGCCCATCCAGAGAAATACGGAACTATAAGCAAATTCCTGCCGCCGATGCAAATATATGTACAAGAAACATAGTCCTTTACCAGGTACTGTATGGAGCGACGGCGACAGATGCGGATTCGAAGGTCTCCCATTAAAAGATATACATGCAAGCTTTCAAGCCCGGTATTAACTTGCGCTGTGCTCCAGATGCAGAGAATGTCGGGTAAATATAGGGAATCGTAACGGCCCGGCGTTCAGATGAGGTAATTGCACGGGGGATTAAGGGGAAAAGGGACAAGGAGGGCGAGAATCCAAGTCTGACCAGGGCTCATCAGCATAGGCAACGACGGTGGTTGCATATAGGTAACACGGTCCACGTGCCATGTCAAGAGCTCGATTAGCCTGCATCGCGTCCTGACTTGGCCGCCTGACCCATACGGATGGCTGGCTTTCGAGAGGCGGGCTTCCTTTTGCCGAAGACGAGACCTTCATCTTCCGATTCATCGCCACTCTCTTCCTCATCGTCACAATAGTAACGAGACTCATCATCGTCGCGCGCACGTGATTTGCTCGGCGGCCTCGCTTTGACGGTTTCGCCGGTGCGAAGAATTGAAGGAACTTGGACCGGGGGTTCAGAGTCGTTCTCTTTTCCAATACCATCCCCTGATAGCGATGATGCCCCTGACATGACGGACGGAATACTAGGGTGTGATGTGCTTTGCGACATACCGCTAGTGAGTTCATCCACCGAGGAAGAGGACATAGTAGCTGCAGAAGCAGAAGATGTGGTTAATCCACTTTTGACAGCGTCTATGGAGGTCCCTGCTGTGAAGTCCGAGTCGCGGCGCACGCACCCGGCATGCGAACGAGGCTCCTCCGGTGGACAAGACTGATCACCTATCTCAAGTTCGGAGTATCGATCGGAGCTAGAACCGTCCTTTCGTGGCGAGTCTTCTTTCGTGAAATCAAGTGGTTCAACGGACAGTCTACCTGAGAGAGTATGAGAGAATTTGCGCCGATGACCGGGTGTCGATGCTGGGCTCTCCGGTAGAGCATATGATCTGTCATCCGCTCGCCAATATGGCGGCTGCATCTGCCCGACCCCGGAAGCGACGTTCAAAGCCAGACTAGGTTCGATATGTGTGTCTCCCTCTAAAGCTGAAAGTTCACCAGAGACGGGTTTCTCACATCGCAAATCTCCTGGCTGAAGGCCCCTAGCCAGCCGACGGCTTGCGCCACCAAAAACACCACTAATATTCGTTGTTCCGGAAGCTTCTGGCGCAGCAGGAGTAGCAGGACGGGAGGAAACAGAGAAACCCTTAGCGAGGTCGGACACCCTCACAGTTTTCGAAGATTCAGCGGTCGACAGGGTTGATGTCGCACGTTCAGGGTGCTCAGGCCGAGGAGTCCGGTCGAAGGATGATAACTTGACAGAGCCGGGATCTTGGGTAAAGTAGGATGACGAATGTCCGTCGAAGCTAGCAGCTGGGCTGACCGTCACGCTTTGAGATAGTGGATGCTCACCATCTCTGTTGTGCCGACCGAACCGGGATAAGGAATCTTCATCCCCACGAAGGCTAAGCCGACGGCCTTCCCAGAGGTGCTTCCCAAATGTGTTGCTGCTACTTGATGTAGATGAGGAATCAACCGAAGGAGTCGTACTCGAAGTTCTTTTCCGGCTATCCCGATCTTTCGATCTTCCCGTGAGATAGTTCGACCACTTTGCCACGTTGGACCGCACTCGTTGGATGAATGGAACTTTGCTGACGGCCGTTGTCACTTCTTCGTTTGAAACCTCAATCTTTTTGCCCTTGGTCAAATAACCAGGATCGGTCTCTTCTACCCATGCCCTAGGGTTAGGAAGGCCATGTAGGACCCAGGGATGATGTTTAATCTCCTTCACCGTGATGCGCTTCACAGGATCTTTAGTGAGCAGTCGTTTCAACAGATCCCACAAGTCTTCATCGATATCCTCATAAGCAAGCTCATCCTCCTCCCGCTTACTATCCGGTGTATAGCGAGGCCATTGACTGTAACTATTGGAGTCCACCTGAACGGGTTTTAATCGCTTTCGTGGGATGTAGACATCCTGCTTCACAATTGTTTGGAACATGCTATACTCATCATCGGAGACAAACGGCAATCGACCGAATATCATTCCGTACAGCGTTACTCCAAGTGACCAGACGTCAATGGCGCCAGTGATACGAGGGGGGCCGCCGAGACTGTCCACGAAGTCCTCGCCAGTGTAGCAAAGTTCAGGGGCGTAGAACGCCGGTGTACCAACGGTTTTGGACAACTCCCGGGCATCGTCTAGTTCGGTCGCATCCGTCTCATCGACCTGCTCTTCGTCTTCGTCTCTGATCGGTCGTCCCAGATACGATACGCCAAAATCGGATATTTTCACCCGATGATTACTGGTGACGAGAAGATTAGCCGGCTTAATATCGCGATGGATGATCCCTTGGTAATGGAGGTACTCGAGCCCAAGAAGTGAATCCCGGAATGCGTTCCGTGCCTCCTTAAAAGTCAAGCACGGGACATAGGTCATATCATCGTCGTCGGGGAGCCAATCGGGCTCTGATGGAGCGTAACCAAAGCTGCTTGATGCAGTGCTAAATCGTCGTTTTTCATAGGGGAAGTCAGAATAAGCTCCATACATAGTCCCCTCCACTGCAGCCAGAAAGGCATCTTGGGAGGAGGGCAAAGAGTGGTTTGGGGAAGCCGATGCTTCCTCATAATTTGGAAAGCAACGACTCGCAGTGCGGGCAATCGTTAATTCGGGTCCAAACTCGTCATCCGATTCCGCCCCATGCTCTAGACTCCAGGCAGGGATAGGGCCTTGCTGCGCAAACTCCGCTTGGGCTTGGCGCCGCGCTTGGGCTTTTTCGCGTTGGCGTCGGAGACGTGCTGCCGTTCTTATATAACTTTTTTGCTCTTCCAAAAATGCTGGTGTCTCCGGTTGACCAGACTTTTCGCGCTCTAGCCGGCGCTTGTCGGCGTTAACGATTTCTCGAAGACCCCTCTGTCGCCAGATGATCTCGCCATTCTCAACATACTCCAACACGATATAGACCTTCTGGCGGTTCGGATCGTCAATTACCTCCAAGAGACTGACCACGTTGGGATGTCGAGCTTTTTTCAGAATGGCGACTTCCTTTTTGACCTTGTCTTCGGCGTTTCCTAGCCTCCCCAAACGACGACGTTTCGAGTATCGTTGAACGATTTTAATTGCGACCTTCTGACGAGTCGCCACGTGACGGCCCAATTTGACTTTGCCATGCTCACCCCTCCCAAGTTCCTCTAGAATCTCGTACTGATTGATAAGTTTATTTCCAGTCACAATGTCTCTATCAACCTCGGCTGTGTGAGTTCTAGAATGAGGTGGTTAACATTCATTAAGGTTGTATTACAGCCACAAAAACAAAAGAAAATTGGAACTTGGAAAAGAAAGAAATCGGCGACTTACTCTTTTGGTGGCTGAAGGTGCGTTGGATGAAGGAAGGAAGTGCCGCTGTCAGCTCCAGTATCTGATTCTAGCGATGGTGCTAACCCAGGAGTCTTAACGGAGAAAAGACCGGGGCTGGATAAAGGCGTATTCCCTGCGGTGCGGGAACTGCGAGATTGGCCAGTCCTGGGAACAGCCTCCGTCGGGTAAGAACTTCGCGTGCGTAGGAATGGAGGATGATAAGTAGGGTGAATTTGAGATTGAAGGACAGCATATGACTGATCGGGATAGACAGGGTATTCGGGAGTTTGGGTATCGGACTGGCCCATACAGGACGCTCTTCGCGACAGAGATCCTCGTGCAAAAGCGTTACGGTCTGATCGAGCATCAACCACAGTATCCTCATTCAATGCTTGAAGTGAACTGGAAGAGGTCCTGGTGGACGGTGAGCGCGAGGTGCCAGAGGAATGGTATAGGTGGGGAAACGTTTGGCGAAGGGAAGTTTGGCTATCAAGCACATCGTTTCCCGGGAGCGACTTTGCATTAGATGGTTTTGCGCCAGTGTAGTCAGGATCTACCTCGGTCGACGAGCGCCGGAAAACGCTGGGTGTGTCACTTGATTTGTTCTCTCCCCGCGCAACAGTGGCTTCTGGTGTCTGGTCATTCTGCGCCGCCACGTTCGTGGATTCCTCGATGCTTGATTCTGAAGGGGGGCGACCGGTCATCTTCATAGATGTTTTATATTAAGATCCCACAAGCCCCATCGAAAGTGTGCATCCTTTTTTCCCTTTCCCTTCCGTGTTTCTCGTAGGATGGTCTTGTTGCGCCTGCTTTTTTACTCTCAGGGTCCTTTGACTTTGACGCCCTTTAACTCGACCCAACAAGCCAGTCATTCAAGGTGAACCGATGCGAAGCTCCGATTGTGTGGTCGAATGGATCGGCATTCCTCCCGGGTCGACTCAAAAGGAAGCGGCGGAAGTCATCAAGTCAGGTCTGGCGAGAAAACCGTGTACCGGACAACGGGTGAGTTGTTGGCCCAAACCCACTATAGCACCAGAATGCAGGCGGTTGCGTTTCCGCTCAGACGCAAGTATCGATGAGACCGTGGTCGGAGGAGAGACTCGAGCGACGGAAAGTCCAAGGAACGTCAAAGTTTAGAGACAGGGGTGCAAGAGACGACGGCACCTATATAATAGAACTGTAAGGGAAGGACTTGAAAAGGGATATCAGAGAGATATATTATAAAGGAAGAGGAGAAGGAAACCTTGAAGACGAAGTGGAAAAGAAAGCAGGAAATTGAAAGGAGGGGTAGTTGGTGTTGAAAAGGGAGGAAATGAAGAAGAGGTCACGAAATGAGGAGGGAGAGAGAGGATGGGGAGGATGATTGAGCCGTCGGAGGAGAAAATCAACGGCGACGGAGAGGGAGAAGGAGAGGGTCATCAAACCCGAGTTCCTCAGTCCAAAGGGTGCTCTGTCAGGCGGAGAGAGAGCGAGTGATGGGAGGGGAGAAGCGAAACGAGGGAGATCCCAGAAAACCCAACTGGTACTGCCAGTGTTATTCAAGTGTTTTTATTACCAGCCTCTTCTTGACTCTGAATCTGGGAAGAAAGGAAAATTAAAATGATGGAAAGAAACCAAATGACAGGTTTATTCTGCTCGGATGATTATTCCTTGTCATATTCCATACTTTGGAGTGAGGGATCTTTCCTGCCAGTCGAGATGGAGAAACATCAAATTACTGACACTTTTCTTATTTCGCCTGGAAATTATTCCATACCAGGATGTTACTGGGATATTTCGATAATTACCACTAAGAAGGTTCAAGTAAGGCTTCGGCCGACGGGTTCCAAAGTTCCCCCTCCACCCATCCAAATGTCCAACCAAGCAAAGAAGGGTGTCGATTCCTCTTGGCGGATGATGGGTACATTCGCCCTTGTTAAGATCTTTCTGCAGGAAAATCCACGGAATTACGGAAGGCTCGGCAAGAAGAGCTCATTTGCATTGAATGTTTCCCCATTTCTCATGGAGTTTCGCCTCGAGAAACTAAAGGTTCTTGAGAAACAAGACAAAAAAGACCTGAAGTGACCGTCAAAGTCTGTGACGTCCTTCTCAGTCATGATAGAGAGGACAATTCCCGTCCACTACAACCCCAAGCAGTGGTTTCCGTCATGAGCCTGTGGCCATCTTCCAATCCTCCAAGCTACCACTTCTTCGAGCTGTTTTCCTGGGGACTCAGAACAAAGCTCCATCGTCATCCATCATGTTGCGATTCGTCCGCCTTGCTTGCATACGCCGATAAGGTATCCGCCGAATGTCCTCTCAACAAAACACCCGAGAACTTTCCAGCTTCTCGTACTAGAACATTAAAGCCCTTTAACCCAGATCTGACACTTGTCCCTCGTTGAGATCCGGGTTCAGAAGGCAACGAGCCGCGGATCCCGGCCTTCAACGGTTCACCCCATTCTGGACCATCTGGTGGATACAGACAATTCTCATTGCATCATTGATCGGCTCATCATAACTCCTTGGTAATTTTCACGACGAAGGCCCAACAGCCAATGCCATCTCTTTCCGCTTCGTCTCCATGACCAGCATACGTTCGCCAGCGGCTCCCAATAGAAATCGTTCTTGGCTAGTACACTCGGCGCGCTTCTTGGTGACAGGTTTTGATTTCCCTCGGGCCCACTGCCACCCAACCAAGGAGTTGTTGGCTCAAGTGGCAAAGGAGGGAAGGAAATGGCTGGTCTTTTCTCTTTGAGATGCCGGAGCCTGGAGGGAGGTTCTCGTCTCGCTAAATCTTCTCGCTTTCGGTGCTTCTCAGTAACCCTGAGCCTCTTTTAGATCTTGTGGTGTCTCAAAATGGATTGGCTCCCAATACATGGATTCCCACGAGTATGGCCAGCCTTGTTTTGCTGTTCTTAACAATCTTCGGTCAAAATTCTGGATTTGCTTTTGCTGCTGCACCGCAGCCGAATCGTTCCACGAGGAGTGGCTGCATGAGATGCAACAGGAGACACTTCATTCGAGTAAGTTGGCAACCTGAGATCCTTCCTCGGTCCGTTTCGTTTTTTCTCCAAGGTTCTGACCCTTCCTGGGGTAGTCCTCTGTATGCGAAAGTCTCGAGTGGAGGGTTGTGATTGGTGCACCCACCTCATGCAAGCCTTCCGGTCTCAACACGGCACACACGGGCCAAGTGGGAATTTGACACACAGCAGCTTGGACATGCGAAGTCCAGCTTGTCCCCTTTCCTTTTAGCTCGAAAAATGTTCCTTCCCATCTTCGGTTAAATCTGAATCCACCCATTTAACTCGATCTTTGACCCACCAGTTTCGTCTGACGTCATCGAGGCCCACCACTCCAATCTTGACAGTGGCAGAGTGTGCTCAAAGAGAGACCAATTCTCAGCGCGATCGCTCCTCCTCTCTTTTCATCACGCCCTCAAGGAGGCAAGGAGGCCTCGCCTGTGGTTCTACCAAAGGATGCGGCTAAAGCGGAAGCTTGGAATCATAACCCTTGGAATCTTTGACATTCCTTCACGGGGTCGCGGTCCGCAAGGAAACCACGTCCTCGACATGCAATAGGCTAAACCCAGCCTCTCTCGGTGATCAACACCACACTCGGCCCGTTGCTTGTGGGTACTCTTGACGGAGCAAAAGTAAGGGGCCCGAAGGGAGTGGGACATCGACTGAATATTCCACGAGTCTTCATTCAACGTCACCACACTCTATCAGTCAGGCTTGCGGCAAATATGTGCGGTTGCTTGGCGTCGCCTTCCTTGGAGGGCATTGAGAGGAGTTATTCCGGGTAGACACGGGGACAACTGCGCTCGGGTTGCTTTAGCGTGACATTTATGTGGCTTTGGAGGCCAGTCTCCTTCATGGAGGGAACTTGTGTATCCTCGATTCACTTGACAGTCTGAGATAGCGGGTTATCATGTCACCCAATGAGGTCCCTGTCTGCATCCTCGTATGTGACCGAAACTGCTTTCGCAACAATATCCACCTAGTCGGCACCGGGCTGATTCTTCTAAGCTAATATTGCCATTCGCTTCTTGAGCATGAGCACGACAGCATTTATGAGCGAATGGGTACAGTGGCCTGGTGGTAGAAGATTCTATTCTCGGATCTGTGGTAGCCCCATCCTTGACCTTCTTTTTCTCTCGCAACGAGACTTGTTTCTGTTGCCTGGCTCGTTTCACATCCAGGGCAATCTGATAAAGGGTGTCCGAATTCCCGCTTTTTTTCCGTGCTGCTATGCCTCTTTCAGC
The DNA here is from genome assembly GCF_044049455.1 of Aspergillus lucknowensis. NCBI lineage: Eukaryota > Fungi > Ascomycota > Eurotiomycetes > Eurotiales > Aspergillaceae > Aspergillus > Aspergillus lucknowensis. The sequence goes on along the minus strand of NW_027263583.1, from coordinate 225,290 downwards.
GCCATGCATGATCTCCTAACTTCTTCTGGATAGTGCTCATGATTCCCGACGTCGTGGCTTGGCGAATTGGTCGTGTCTCTTCCAACCAAGCTTTTTGGTGTATCCTCGTCTTCACCTCATGCAATGACCCGGACAATTCGGGATAACTTTACTTGGCTCAGCTGTAATGATGCCGTAACAGCTTGAGAGTTACCGCCGTCATGGCATGGATTCCCTGTTGTTGTCGCTGCAACCCGGTGGGATCATTTTCCGAAGTCAGCTCAGACAACACGAGATCGAACACGGAATTGCGGAGAGATGTTATCACGTTAACGGCATGGAGATAGAGATGCGAACACAGGGGCCGGAGAATTCGAATACTTGCACTCGGGCAACGACGACTTCAATTTAGCGTTGTTAGGGAACGCGGTGTCAAGTAATTGGCCTGGAGAAATCTTGTCGTGTGTGAGTGTCGCGTGCAAGAGCCCTCACCTCAGCGTGCTTTTCCGGCCCCAAGCCTACCAAAGCAAGGCCACGATTATTGTATTGCTCTGATCGGCCCTAACTCGAAGGGGAGCAGAGGAAGGGTGGTTGGGTCGGGTTGGAATCCAAGTGCTATGGCATCCATATGGATTCCATTTTGGCTCACAGTTGGCGAATATTTGGAGCTGAGTTTAATGTCACACCAGCTGGGAAGAGTGCTGCTGAATGCCCTTTCAGATGGACCCCTGCAGAACTTCTCAGAGAAGTGGCTGGAAGGGCAAGATTTGCCGACAAGCTTGGTCTCCTGAGGTCCGTGCTTCGCGGCGGAAGAGTTTTGATGCAGTGGTTCTTTGCAAGGCCGTGGGAGTGACTGGCCATGGCGGCTTCTTGGGTATGAGCGCTCGGACCTTCGTCAGCTCGTATTTTTATTGGATTTGGTCAGGGAACTCCCTGCCTGGATCCTGCGAACGAAGTGGATTCTCGAGCACTGACGGTGGCGCCTGGTTTTGCTTTTTCGTTTCCTCTTTTTTCCCCAGATCGAGCGACAGCTTGTTCAGCCATTTGACGGAGACATCGTCCACCGCCGTCTCGCTCTGGAGAATGCTGACTTCTTAAATGGTATGAGAGCTTATTTGCCGCATCTTGAGATTTTCATGTTTTTCCACCCACCACCTTGGACAGTCCGATGGGCCCGTGCGCTAGGAGTCAGCAGGGAAGCGCCAGCCAGGTTACTTTCACTCTGGACGGGACTCGCTCCCAGCCCGCCAATTTTAGAATATCTTGTGCTGTTGCATAATAACATACTCTCCTGCCGTCTCGCTCAGAGCTCCACCGCTCCGCCTGGGGCGCGTCAATTTCAACGGGCAAGGATTGAGTGATTTGCTGCTGGTCTGGTGCGAGCAACCGTTTCCGAATTGACCAGTGGGGGAATATTCATGACTGCCTCGCCAAATGATCACTCACCGGCTACAGAGTAGAATTTGGGAGCTCTTGCTTTCTTCTGACAACCTCCACCTGATATTAACTTTCATGCAGCACCGCTCGAGGCTTCCCCCCTGTTGGGTCCCCAGATACGAGAAGCTCCGTAAGACGCTTTGACAAGCTGTTAGTGGGAGGGAAAGCTAGCCCGAGCGAATCCCTCAACGACGAGGAGGAGGAGCGTGCTCGAGCATCCAATTGGAACGTCTGGGGCGTGAGTGGTCTGTCGTTCGCGATCTCTTCTCGTGCGTCCCCCGGACTCGGTTTGTCGAGCCGTGGAGACGAGCAAAGAAAAGCAAACAAATATGGGGCCGAAGCAACGCGGCATCAGATTCCATCTGAAGAATGTGAATCTGCGGGCCAACTGATGGAGCAGGAAAGCTTTTTCTGTGACTGGCTGCGTGTCTCATCAAGGCCTTCAGCACCCTCTCACGAGCATTGGATGCGTGCTAACCTGACAAGACTGAGGGACGACGTGTTGACGGGATCGGTGCGATGAGCGTCTCTCGTGGGTTGCCGAAAACCGTACTCCATATTATTATTCAGTAGGAAATACACGTCGAGGCCTGACCAAGTACTCCGATGCCGAGGTGCGTAGCTGGAGATGTGGTCGAGATGTCAAGTGCTGAGAGTCTGAGACGTGGAGAAGAGGAAAGATCCGCTCCGCTTTCCACGTTCAACTCTGCGCTGGAATGTGTCCCAAGTCTTGATCCCAACCTCGACATTTTCATCATCATCACCCTTTATAATTACAGACAACATCTGGGACTGCTCTTGTGTTGCACACAAGAAGGCCCTTGGACGCTCTCGGCCTGCCGAACCATGGATGCCTGCTGGACGTTGCCTGTGCAACGGCCGTGTTTTCGCTGTCATAACGGACTCGACCAACCCCTCCATCCACTCGCGTCAAATTCCGCTGCATACCGTGGGGAGTGTTGATCCGAGCACAATGGAGCTTCAATTAATTTAGGCTCCAGATTTGTGTTTCAGGTGATCTAGATCGAGTCGCGGCCAGTGCTAGATGCGTGGAATACGTCCTCTGCTTCTGTTTACAGCCGACCCTGTCCTTCTCGACATCACAACAACTGCGCCGACTGCAGCCGGATTCTCCAATATTGAGGACTCTTCCTCGCTTTTGATGCGCTGGATCTCATCGAGAAAGCTCGTTTTCTTGCAAAGGCTGTTGGTACTGGCATATTTGCTTCCTCTTGGCTGTGCTGTCTCTGGGTTGAATGATCAGGCGATCCACAGCCTCCGATGTCTCATAGTTGGGTTGACCACCGCACTTTTGCCCAACTCCCTCGGACCTTGTGAACCTCTCCATGGATGGTCGCTCTTCTCGAATATCCCGAATGCACAGGGTAGTCGGTGCCAACTCGGCGTTGACACTCCTCTGCATTCTACACTTTGTCTCCCACAGCTTTGCGCGGATTCCCTATACGCCGTCGAGCCTCTTGTACTCCTTCCAGCAGAATAGTTCTTTCGCTTACCTGCTGCGGCCAGCAGATTCAAGCCGGGATCGGACGGAGTTTCTCTCGCTAGATGTGTCCAAAGCGCTGGACTCCGCTAACCCGTCGTATACGGTACTACTTAACGAAGCACCATTCCACAATGGCGGGGAGATAGCTCCATATGTCTCGGCTATTGATCAGGATGGTGTGGTGATGGTATATTCAGGTGACTGCTGGGGCTCGAAAAACTCGCCAGCGTTCTGGACTTTCGAACCCAATTCCGGCAGCCCAAGTGGTAATGGGACGTGGCGAGCGCTTCCCGTCCATGGGGAGGAAGGGCAGACAAGTCCTATTCATGGACCAAATTATCTGTCAGCTGGATTCGCCTACGCTCCCTCCAACACAACCAAGAGCTCCTTCTTCGCTTTCGGTGGCATGTGTCCGTGCCAAAGCGATACCAATGGCTCGTGGGTCACAGCAGCGAACTACTCTCAATTAATGACAGTATTGGATTTGTCCAGAACGGAGAACCGCTACCAGGCGACGACCGCTGGTGACCGTGCACCGCCTATCCCAGAGGCGGGTTTCACAATCACTCCCCTTCAAGCCACATATTCGTACTCCGAATATGAGCGGAGACAGCAGCAGAGTTTTCTTCTCATCGGTGGACATACTCAACAGGCATTTCTCAACATGTCTGAGCTCGCTATTTTCTCGGCGCCACAAAACAGCTGGAGCTTTGTCACTGTCGGGTCTGGTACTGATGCAGCGTTTATCGAGCCTCGTTCCGGCCACACCGCGGTCCTCTCACCGGATGGAAGCAAGGTGATTGTATTCGGGGGTTGGGTGGGAAATACAAGCGTTCCCGCAAACCCCCAGCTTGCTGTTCTGGAAATAGGAGGAGGTTTTGTGGGTGCCGGCGAATGGGCTTGGAGGGTACCATCAATGGAGAGCAATGGAATTCCAGAAGGGTCCGGATTATACGGACACGGTGCGACGATGCTTCCTGGTGGGGTTATGATGATTGCAGGAGGGTATGAAATACCGCAATTATCCAAGCGATCAGGAACTGGGCCTCAACTAAATTCTCAGACTCTCCTGTACGATGTGGGCTCCGACACGTGGCAATCTTCATACGAAAATCCAAATCTCACCTCCGCAAGAACGAATGGTGAATCATCAACATCCTCAGATCAAAGCTCTTCTTCCCGAAAGACTGGTCTGGGCGTGGGAATTGGTCTGGGTCTTCCTGCGGCTGCCGGTCTTGCGGCCTTCGCGTTCTATTTCTGTCGAAGGCGTAGAGCGCGCGAAAACCGCGACAAAGAAATCCGCAAACTGGCCTTGGGAGCGCAGAGAGCGCATTTCTGGGGAAGAGACGATCCGGAGATGGCTAGTAGTATCCGCAATCCTTCCTCCACGAGAGAATCATTCAACAGCGACTACCCTTGGTGCAGTAACAAAACCCAAAGCCTTGGTCGAAAGCCCGATTGGAAGGACCAGGGAGATGCAACCGCAGAAAGAACTGGGTTATTAGTGGGCGTCTACACCCCCAAGAAACTCAACGGACCGACGTTGAATGCCGGGGTTTACCGGGCTCCATATTACGACTATAGGAGAGGTGATACCGCCGGCGATATTCACCCTATTGACGAGCGCGACGAGGACGAGGCACACCGAACAGAAAGAACTGATACGCATGATTCTGCTGAATCGCTCACAGAGCAAGCATACGTTACAGCTCGAAACACTCGGGTTGGCGGAGTACACCCTCCTGACCTACTTCATTCTGGAGCTGCAACTGGGATTGCGGTGGGCAAGGATGGACGCCTGTCGCCCGATAAAGATGGACGGATTTCCTCCAGCCTCTCCGACTCCTCAGCGTCGTCGAAATCAACGAAGTCCGCCCGTCTATCCCCAACGATACTTACCAACACGCCAGTTTCCACTGCCGACGGAACCACCTTGTTGGATAAATCTGCCTTTGTGTCTAGGCACAACAGGGACGCTGTAGGCAGCCAGGACAGCTCAACATCGACAACTTCAGCATTTGAGAAGCGCTACTCTTCCGATTCATATTCTACCGCTCACTCAACACTATCTCAACGACAAGCAGAGGGAGAATATCTTCTCCAAGAAGGTCCTAAGCAACCCCTTTCCTTGAATCCCTTTAGCACTAAATCAGCCACCTCCACTCGACCAAAAGCCTCGGAGTGGATCGGGGGTATACGACGAGTACTTTCTGTATCACGGAAGCCACCGGCAGTTCTTGAGGGCTCCAGTGCCGTGTCAGGGCCGTCTAGCACCGAGAGTAAGGGCACGGCTACCCGGACGCTTACAACTGGACCACTGATTCCTCGGAGATCTGTGAGCGCATCAGCGGAACTGTTTAGGCGGAAGCAAGGCGCCAAAGACTGGGGCGTTGGTAATCGGGTCTCGCAAGAAACGGGCTTCCAGACGGCTCGTTCTACCCGCGATGATTTCGGGCTAGATGGGCTTATCGACCTCGATAGTGACGAAGATTGGGACGTTGAGGGAGCCGCCGAAGGCCGCCGAGTGCAAGTCACCTTCACAGTACCAAGAGAGAAGCTGAGGGTTGTCAATGCCACGGCGGGCGATATGGATGACCTGTCCGAGAAGTCGGTCAGCCGAAGCAATAGTTCATCGTGAGCCGGTTTCTCACGACGTATTCTTTTCCCTGTCCTTCTGGTTGTTGGAATTCCTCTCATTTCAACGCATAACCGGGGGTCAAGCCGGGGCAGGATGTTGGGGCAAAGGAAAGGGTTATAAGTTAACCTCTTTCCCTTTCCTGGCTCTTCCCGCTTGTTGTTGGATTCTGATGGACGCTTTGGGTATGCTTGGGTGTTCAAAGCTCAAGGTGGAGTGGCCTTTTTTTTTTTTTTTTTTGGCTTTGTTTCGCTTTGGTTCTTGTTTGCTTTAAATTTCTTCTTTGGATGTTTTATGAGATTGTTATGCCCGTGACGACGCTGGCTAGCACGATAAGCTACTCGAGAATCATGGTGTGAATGGAAACGAATGATGAGACTAACAGAGACGCTTTCATCCAAGATAGCATAGTCGGAGCCTGATGTTCAAGGCTCAGAAGTAAGTTGAATTATCCAAGTGACAATTCCAGTCTATCGACGCTATGCGAGAATAATCGAGATACATGGATTGAAGTAGAGTACTTTTAGCAAAAGGGAAATAGTCATAATGCGCATTACTGTAATCAATCCATAGAGGAAGCTAAGATTTCTTAATTTGTCCCTGTCGTAGGCCGGGTAGGAATGGTCTTTGGTAACGGTGGGAGAAGGGTCTTTGCGCTCTCACGCGCATACTGAGCCAGCAGGGCGTCCATGACGACGAGGGCAGACATAGCCTCGACAATGGGCACAGCACGCGGGACAACGCACGGGTCGTGACGGCCCTTGGCTTCCAGGATCCCGTCACCGAAATCGTAAGTGGCTGTTTGCTGGGCCTGGCCGATTGTCGCGGGGGGCTTGAAGGCGATACGGAAGTAGATCGAGGCGCCGTTGGAGATGCCGCCCTGGATACCGCCGGAGTTGTTGGTTTTGGTGACGAGGCGTTGCGTCGAGGAGCTGGTGGCGCCGAGTTTTGTCTCGACTTCGGCGGCCACGAAGGGGTCATTGTGCGTTGAGCCGGGGACTTCGCAACCACCGAAGCCAGAGCCAATCTCGAAGCCCTTTGTTGCGGGGATGCTGAGCATTGCGTGGGCAAGCTTGGCCTCGAGCTTGTCGAAACAGGGTTCGCCGAGCCCTACGGGGACGTTGCGGATTACGCAGGTCACGGTGCCACCGATGCTGTCATTGTTGTCGCGGTAGTGCTCGATGACCTTTGTCATGCGGGCTGCGGCGTCTTCGTTCGGGCAGCGCGTCGGGGCGAAAGAGTCGACGCGGTTGCGGTCGATCTTCTCGATTAGGTCCAAAAAGGCTGGGTTCGTGGAGGGGGTAGGATGGTCGGCGGTAGGGGGGAAGAGGTGTTCGTTACCGACGGAGCTGACGAAGGCGACAATTTCAACGCCGTGCGAAAGGCGTAGGTACTTTTCCGCGATGGCTCCGGCGGCGACGCGACCTGTAATTCATGGCCTCTTAGCATTCGCACTCGACATACTCGAGGACGGCTCACCAATTGTCTCCCGCGCACTACTTCGTCCACCACCGCTGCTGGCCTTGACGCCATACTTCTCGAGATAGGTGAAATCCGCATGACTGGGGCGGGGGAACAGGTCCATGGTCTTGTTGCCATAATCCTTGGGGCGCTGGTCCTCGTTGCGCACGACCATGCCAATTGGAGTGCCCAGAGTGACGCCAAACTCTGTTCCCGATTGAATCTCAACGCGGTCTTTCTCATTGCGGGGTGTCGTCAGGGCACTTTGACCTGGTCGTCGCCGAGTCATCTGGGGTTGGATATCGTCCTCAGTGAGTTCCATGCCCGGAGGACACCCATCGACGATGCAACCCACTGAGCGGCAGTGAGATTCACCGTAGCTAATAAAGACATCCTCATCAGATCAAGACCATGTGTAGAGGGGTAGGAATCTGGGGAGAAAAAACCATACGTGGTGACTCGGAAGTATTCACCCCACGTCGACATCGCGTACAGTCGATCTCTTTGGTATCTAGCCGTTCGAATTCCCCTCGGCTTTGTTATATATGCTATCGCCGGAGTATGAGAGCGCCTTGAGCAAATCAAATAGTCGACAATTGAAAGGGAGACACGATTGATTGCGAGCAACTTCTGGTTCTTCGAGAGTGACTCGAAGAGTGGGATATTTTTCGGTCGATCAGTCACTGCCCAACTCGGTTTAGCTCCCGGTGATCGGAGGCAAATCGCATGGATGGCATCTGTATTTAATCTGGTCGGTGTATGGTACGATACGGTACGGTACCTAAGGCCTCAGTAATCCAAGTTCCCGACAGCAAAGAACTCCGATTCCGATGACAAAAAATAAAAACAATCAAACGACGCTCTCGCCTCATCTGTCTCCCCGGAACCATCATCAATGCTTCTAAATATCCGGGGCTCATGCTGGAAAGCGTCCCGTTATAGGAGAGACCGTGGCAGCCTCCTCGTCCGGTTCAATTCCTCTTTTCCCTCCAGCCACTTCGCTCGGCTCGCCTCTCGTCCAGCTTCCATCCACCAGATCTACCAGTCCGTATCAACTGATCCCTATGTGAACCTTTCCATCGAGCACTTTCTGCTAGAGCATGCTCCTCCCGATTCGAGCATACTCTTCTTATACGTCAATCGACCGTGCGTCGTGATTGGGAGGAACCAGAATCCTTGGTTGGAGACTAACCTGCGAAAACTGCAGAGCGGCCAGGATCATGGAGGCAACGATAGTAGCAACGATGCTGCAGTTTTCGTCCGACGGCGTTCCGGGGGCGGTGCTGTCTTCCACGATACTGGCAACTTGAATTACAGTGTGATATCCCCCCGGGCCGCGTTTACGCGGAACAAGCATGCGGAGATGATGGTGCGCGCATTGCACCGTGTTGGAGCGGTCAGTACAAGCGTCAATGGTCGCCACGATATTGTCATGTCGATGGATATGGGCCAGCCGCGGAAAGTTTCTGGGTCAGCCTTCAAGCTGACAAGGTTTCGGGCTTTGCATCACGGCACATGCCTGCTCGATTCGCCGAACATCGACAATTTGGGATCCTTTCTCCGCTCTCCGGCAAGGGATTACATCAAAGCCAAGGGGGTCGAGAGTGTCCGATCTCCGGTGGCCAATGTATCTTCCGCGATGGGTGATGCACCGGCCCCCTTTTCGATCCAGGCGGTGATTGCCAGTGTGATGGAGGAGTTTGCGCAACTCTATCAGGCAAATCCGGATGCGGTTCGACGTGCTCAACGAGCCTATGCTGTTAAACCGGAGTTATATGCAGGAGACAACTGGGTAGCTGGAGCTGTGGGTGATTCAGAGGCATACGGGGAAGCCGAGATCACAAAGGGCTTAGACGAGTTGACAGTGGGTCTTCCTTTCCCCATTACCAGGCCGAACCTTCCAGAGGAGAAGATCCGCTAACTACCAACGCCAGTCATTGGAATGGAAGTACACCCAGACACCCCAGTTTACGTTTTCTACGTACCCTATTGAGGAAGATCCTCGCGAACGACCAGCTCTTCCTTCTTCCTTACCACCTTCGGTGAGATCACTCAGTCGACCTTTTAATTTATTTCAAGACCCCTCAAGCTGATTATGATGAGGCACGCGCGTTTCTACGCGTAAAACATGGCGCTATCATCGAAAGCTGTATCTCCACCTCCATGGACCCATTGCTTGCTGCGGAGCAGGCAAGTCGTGTACATGAAGCCCTAAACGAACGCAAACTACATGAGCTGCAGCTGCACCAGTGGATAGATCTTCTGCTCAGCCGCCTTTCCACAGACGAAGAGCCAGAGAGCATTCGAGAGTTGGCGATGTTTATCGCGACCCAGTTCGGCTGTTCATAGCTCACGTCTGTACGATAGGTAGATACACTCCAGTACAAGACCAACAGGCGATCACGGATATAACGATGAATGTGCCGATGTCTCCGGTTCGCCTTATCCGGTTGGCCTTACGCATGCCTACATTTTCAAGGGAACATCAACCTAGAGAATTCCAGGGATCGCCGTACATGCAGTCACACCCGCAACTCCTGGTGCACTTCGAGGCTTACTGACGCCCGAATGATGCTGAGGCCTGCATGCAAGGCTTGAGGGCTCAACAATGAGTCATCTGATGATATTCACGTCACTGCCGGCCAATCTACTGGTTGCTTTAGACAAGGCCTTCGGACGGCGTTCTTCGGGTTAATGCGCAATGACCGCGTGCAGCCCGAGCTCCTCGAAGCCACAAATAGAAGAGAGAATGCCACTGTAAGAATGGGCGCATCGAATATGATGTTGAACAGGAGCCCTGGGGCTGAAGTTGTGCTTTTTCTCAGAGCCTTATCCCCATCGACCATTCTTATGCGGCCTCTTCATATCAATCAACCCCCGCATCGTTCAGCCTCGTAAATTCCTCGTCTTCCCAATGGTCCCACCTTCGAAATAACCAAATGATGCAAGCACATCACTCATGCATGTTTGCTTGAACGCACCAATGGTAATCCTTTTAGGTTGAGCAGTCGGTTGTCCTCGGCAAGCAGGAGCAGAAAGAAGAAGCAGAAGCATTTTTCGTTAGGCACGCAAATATCGTTATAAAGATGTTCTATTTCGCTGCTCCAAATGCTGGTAATATATCACCACAACCTTCTGATCCATTATTTTATCATCCATATTCATCGTTGGCACCATGTCCCAGGCACCCCGAACTCACCGCGCGAGCTCAAGCTCGAGTAAGACTGTTACTCCGTCACGTTTGCCGATTAGTTCTTCAGTCGCCTCTCGAGGCTTCGCTCCAACTAGTAGGACCACGCTCCCACAGCCTTGGGTACCCAGTACCGATAACAGCGCTACCGTCCAATCCGGCCACGGCAGTACTCCTATTGCCGAAGTCTGGAAGCAAGAGGTGCAGCGGCGTCAGGAATTTTACAGTGAATTCTCGGAGAAGATAAGGATTGTCGATGGCTACGAGCAAAGGGCGATATCAGCAGAGAGAGAACTGAAGAAGCAGAAGGAAGCGAGAGCCACGCTCGAAGAGGAGCTCAAATCACTCACTGGTCGACTGGACGGCATCGCGAACGACAACTCCACACTCCAGAAAAATCTGGAATCAACTACACGTCAACTCATCGTCGAGCGAGATGGGCTGAAGGCGGCCCAGACCGAGAATGAGAAACTTGAAAGGGATGTGGCATCACTCAGCAGCCGTCTAGAAACTATGGAAAAGGAGGCTGCCGAGCAAAAGGCTCAGCTGACCAAGGAGAAAGAAAATCGAGCTAGTTTGGACGAAATTGTGAATAGGCTGAATCTTGAGCTGACGGCAGTCAATGCAGAGAAACAGAATCTCCTCCAGGATGTGAAAGCGGCTGAGCAGCGTGGGAGACTTGGAGGATATGAGCGATTCGCGGGCGAGCTGCGCAGTTGTTTAGAAGGAATTGAGCAAGGAGCCAAGCAAATGCTTGATGCAGAACAAAAATACAACAATCTCCTCGAAAAGCAGTGTAGGCTTGAAGCACAGAATTGCGACCTACAGGCAGCACTTGCGATTCAGAACGACCGGGTGACGGCCGTTGAACGTCAAATACAGAAATGCAAGGAAGACATACTGGACGAGCTAGAGCAAGGACGGATGGAGCTTGCAGACTCAATGATTCAACACAACTCAGTCATCGAAAAGCTAAGGGAACAAAATGAGCAGCTGGAAGGTCGCCGCCAACAACGGTACGAGGAAGTTCAACGACGAATCGATAACCTTGAAAACAGCATTGCCGGGCTCCAACAAGGATGCTTGAAGCTGCATAACCGCGAGAAGGAGGATCATCTCACCCTAGCCGCCAAAGTGGAAGGGGCACTGACGACACGGTGTGAGCAGCTGAAGGTGCTTGAAGAGAGGGACCGTTATATTCAAGAAGCACTGGACCAACTAGGGTCCAAGTTCGAAGACGCGATGCATGCGAGTCAGCTCCAAGGTCCGCCAGTTGCGAACCATGGAGGTTCGAATCTCCCTTCGATCTCGCTACCCGTCGCTGGACTCAACCTAGAAATGGCTAGGTATGGTGTCCTCCGCAAGAAAGGGACTGGAGAGCGTCACTTGTAGGTCAATCTTCTTTTCGAGACCTGCAAGGAGTTCTTGCTGATTGGAAACAACAGAGTTGAGTACAAAGAATCGCCGCTGTCCAGTGTGAAAGCAATTCCTTCGTAGCACAGAATCTCAGCTCTCGCTCAGTTGTGGCTCGAGCGTCATCCAATGCGATGCGATGTATTATTGGGACATGAGACCGATCAGGAGTTCGCTCGTTGTCTGCAGATGTTCATGCCATCCAGCGGGATATTTCATGCTTCTTCCGACTTTGGCCCTGGTTAGCTTTTGCAAGACGTCCAGTCGCTCATCATGGGTGGGAAAATTCGCTCCACCTATGAGAATGCGCGTGTGAAGATGCTTTTGGCGGAACCGAGTCCTTGTCTCTTCTGATTTCTGATTTCAGCAAGTCTCCCATGCCGGTCCATTTCTCTCTTGACATCGCTCCCGGCTAAATGGCCGATCGACACGTTCTGTTTTCCGCACGTCGGCCTTTCACCCGAACCCCGAGCTATGGAGATGTAGTTAGACGGACCTATATAGAGAGCCACTGAGGGGCAACCCCGGGCCTCCAATCCCTTTGTTTTGTGTAGCCCACTCAGAACCAGCTGCCAAAGAATGTCCGTTCACGCGAATGGGAGGACTCCCACTCAGCCCTTCTGCCAGTCCCCTTTCCTGACTCGCAGCGACCTCCAAGATGCTTGCAAAGCTCTTCTAGATCCCCTCGTACCCCGCTTCACGCCTGGAGGCAGTCGCGTCAAGATCGGCTCCTCGACGACTCGGTTCGATGAGGGCGGCGCTCAGATTGAAGGGTTTGCCCGTCCATTATGGGGCCTTGCCTCTTTGTTGGGGGGTGGTTGCGATTATGCGGCAGCGTCTCGTTGGCGTGACGGATTCATACAAGGAACTGACCCTGCAAGTCCAGAATTCTGGGGAGATATTGAAGACCTGGATCAGCGCATGGTGGAAATGTGCCCGATCGGATTTGCGCTGGCAGTCGCTCCGCATGTATTCTGGGATCCGTTGACCAACAAGCAGAAGGAGAATGTAGCAAATTGGCTAGCAAGCATCAATGAGCGTGAGATGCCGAATACAAACTGGTATGTGTGCTCCGCTGCTGAGGCAATCCCCAGCAGGCAATGCTCACAAATTCTGTCGTGCGCAGGCTTTGGTTCCGAGTCTTCGCAAACCTCGGTCTGCGAAGGAATGGGGCTCCATATTCACTCCCTCGTATTGAGGCCGATATGGATCACTTGGATACCTTCCATGTAGGTGGAGGTTGGAGCAACGATGGGCCCAAAAGCCATCACCAGATGGACTACTATTCCGGATCATTCGCAATCCAGTTCTTGCAGCTCCTCTACTCCAAACTAGCCGGGGACTTCGATCAACCGCGTGCAGAACGCTACCGAGAACGTGCTCAGCAGTTTGCGCTCGATTTTGTATATTACTTCGATCCCGACGGCCGTTCGATCCCCTTCGGAAGATCCATGACATACCGGTTCGCCATGGTTGGGTTCTGGGGCGCATTGGCCTTTGCAGATGTTGCTCCTCCTGCGCCGCTTACCTGGGGCATAGTAAAGGGCATCTTGCTTCGGCACTTCCGATGGTGGGCGACCCAGGAAGACATGTTCAACAACGACGGAACGTTGAACCTGGGGTTCTCCTACGCGAACATGTATCTGACGGAGAATTACAACTCCCCCGGCTCTCCGTACTGGTGTTGCCTGTCCTTTGTTCCTCTTGCTTTACCCGAGTCCCATCTCTTTTGGGCGGCTAAAGAGGAGGCCTACCCGACGTCACTTTCACCGGTCGTAGCCCTCAAGTATCCAAAGCACATCGTGGTCCACCGGGGTGGGCACACTTTCCTGCTCTCATCTGGACAGGCGTGTCATTATCCCGTCAGAGCAATTCAGGCCAAGTACGGCAAATTCGCCTATAGTGCCTCCTTTGGGTACTCGGTGCCCACCGGTGGCTACCAGCTGGAGCAGCATGCTCCCGACAGTATGCTAGCCCTGTCAGAAGACGGAGGCGATATCTGGCAAACCCGCAGAGTTGTTGAGAACGCACGCATCGAATACCGGGAAAACGTCCCCGTCTTGATCTCGGATTGGAGACCTTGGTCTGATGTCGAGGTCGAGACGTTCCTCATCCCCCCCATCGATGGGAGCGAGAACTGGCACATCCGTGCCCATCGTGTCCGCAGCGGACGGGATCTTCAAACCTCAGAAGGAGCATTCGCGATCTACGGATGCCAAAGCAGCAACGGCCGTATTCTCGGGCCCTTCACGGACCCTTCCACCCCTTCATCCGAGGGGATATTGGCGGAATCGCAACGTGCACTTACTGTTTCCTCTGCCGGTGCAGTCGGTATAGTGGGCCTACAATCAGCCGAACGCGCAGGAAGGGTTGTCTTAGCAGACCCGAATTCAAACCTGCTCCACGGGCGGACCCTTCTGCCTTCTCTGGGGGCGGATGTGAAATCAGGAACGCAGGTCTGGTTCGTGAGTGCGGTGTTTGCCCTGCCAGCTCATGGGAATGGCGAGAACTGGCAAGAGATTTGGCTCGAGAAATGGAATAAACCTCCTGCCCTCCCAGAGTGGTTGAAGAAGCTGGTGGAAACCTGATGTTTTCTTTTGCTTTCTAGATGTCTTTGCAATTGAGCAGTTAGAATGGGACGGAAGAATCCCTCATGTTGCCGTTCCGCTTGTAGATTCTCCAACTCAGACAAGCCATCTGCATCTCCCCAGGATTTCCAAGGCTGAAGGGACCTCCAAAACGCCGGTGTTCCGGACTTAGCACGCGCTCGCTGACAGCTTCTCCGCACCAAGCTCTCCTCTCCCTTGTCTGATGATGGTCCGCTCAGTGGTGGAGATGAAATCCAGCAGTGCCCGGGCACATCGACATCGTCAGTCTCTTGGCGTCTCGCGGGGCTCGATATTGATGGATTTTGGACCATGGGTGCGCTTCCAACCAGCTCTTAGTCCGCTGCGAAGCCTGACCGACAGACAGTCTTTTCTTCCATGCCCATGTCGCCAAGTCGACTGCAAGACAACTCGAAGCTGGATAAATTCAGAAAATATGCACCAATCACTGCCCGCCCGGCAGATATCCTGCTTCCCTCTTGGTCTGCTTCCCCGCAATGGCACGTTGCTCGTGTTGGCGCTTGTTCTTCACGTTTTTCGCCATTTCCCCGACGTTCCGTCCAACCCCAGCAATTCCAGACCCCAGCTCGCTGTCAAACCATCTCGCTTGGCATCCTCTCAGTGGTCCTGGTGATGATTAGACTCCTCCGCCCAGCTCCTGTGGGTTCCGAACCCCAACTCCCCGGCTGATAATTTGTTCTCAGCACGGCGTGACCTCCTTTTCCTCACTGTCCCTGCCACACGGTTGACCACCAATCCCCCTCCTTCGCAAAGCCACTGGCTTGCTCAGCGCCGGTTGATGCCCAGTTTGACTGAACACGGGCTGGTTGCGCATGGGATTCGTGGAATCTAGTTTCTGCGTCGGCTCCCACGATTCCTCGGCAGACACACTCCCAAGATGCTTCTGGATCAAAGACCGACGTTTTGGCTGCACCGCTACCGCCGTTGGTCGGTCGGCTATCCAGTGTGGTTCGCGTCAAGACCTATAACTACCTGAGCCGATCCCCTGTCGGGAGAATAGTGACCCGGGGCCTGACATCTTTCCTGACCCGTGTTCACTGAGAGTCCAGCAGTGCACGATTGTTGCTGAAGGCCGGCCTCGCCTGCTCATTGAGAATCGAGAACCCTGTCGGACCTCCCATCCTTCTACCTGTGTGATTCGGCATCGCATTAACGCCAAAACGACGTTCATAAATCGCAGTCATGTCGTTCCTTCTAAAGAAGCTCGTCCACAATGAGGCGATGCGAACAGACCCTCCCGAGATCTACGGGTGGAGGGTTTACGCTTTAGCATGCTCAGTGAGCCCAATCATCCAGGCAATGCTTTTCTGCAATACTCATCGAATGCACAGGCATGTTTTGGAGGTATGTTGTTTGGAATGGAAACCGGAATCATCGGCGGTGTCCTCACCATGGATCCGTTCAAAGAGTACGATATTCTCTCATTTTCTGCCTTTCGCAACTGACAGTCCTGGCCAGCAAATACGGATTGAACGGCCTGAGCGACACGGGGGAGGCCGATCTTTCTGCCAATATTGTGTCGACCCTGCAGGCAGGGTGCTTCTTCGGTGCTCTGGCGGCTTCTCCCATTTCCGATAGGTATGGAAGAAGGCTCGGCTTGATCACTGCCTCCTTTGTGGCTCTCGTTGGAGTCATTATGCAGGTTGCAGCCAGCGGCCACTTGGAAGCTATGTATATTGGACGGTAAGCTTCGTCTTTCGGAATCAGAATCAGGCAAGACGGCAGTTTAACCTTCAGCGCAGTCTGCTTTGCGGCATCGGTGTTGGCTTCGCGTCGATGGTCAACCCGCTCTACGTCTCCGAAAACTCCCCGCGTGCTATCCGTGGTGGTCTCACCGGCCTCTACCAGCTCTTTATCACGATGGGGATTATGCTTGCCTTCTGGATCAACTATGGTTCCCTCCTCCACATCAGCGGCGCAGCGCAGTACCTGGTTCCCCTTGCCATGCAAGGTCTACCCGCTATCCTCCTCCTGATTGGCATGCTCCTCTGCAACGAGTCGCCTCGTTGGTTGGCAAAGCAAGACCGCTGGGAAGAAGCGCGTGCAACCCTCTCTCGCGTCCGCAACCTCCCATCGAACCATCCCTACGTGGAGGAGGAATTTCAAGACATTGTCCGCCAGCTCGAGTTTGAGCGTCAACTTATTGCTGGTTCCAGTTTGGTCGATCTCCTCAAAGAAATGTTTTTGATTGCGGGTAACCGCAACCGTGCGCTCATCAGTATCTTCCTCATGGTTTGCCAGCAAATGACCGGCACAAACGCAATCAACTACTATGCTCCCCAGATCTTCGAGAACCTGGGTATCACTGGCAGCGCCAATGGTCTATTCGCCACTGGTGTTTACGGTATCGTCAAGGTAGTCGGATGCGCCTGTTTCCTCGTCTTCGTCGCCGACTCCCTCGGTCGACGGCGCTCTCTCCTCTGGACTTCCATTGCTCAAGGCCTCACCATGCTATACATCGGTCTGTACGTGCGGATCGCACCCCCGAAGGAAGGCGAACCCGTCATCCCCGCCGGCTACGTTGCACTTGTGTGTATCTTCCTCTTCGCTGCGTGCTTCCAGTTTGGATGGGGCCCTGTCTGCTGGATCTACGTCTCCGAAATCCCAACCACACGACTTCGCAGTCTGAACGTCTCCTTCGCCGCTGCCACGCAGTGGCTGTTCAACTTCGTTGTTGCCCGCGCCGTGCCGAGTATGTTAGCCACCGTTGGTGCTAACGGATACGGGTACGGCCCCCAAGTAAACCACCAAGGCAACCCACCCGCAAGATAAGCTAACAAGGCAACCCACAGAACGTATCTTATTTTCGCCAGCTTCTGTATCAGCATGTTCTTCTTCGTCTGGTTCTTCGTCCCAGAGACAAAGGGTACGTTCGCCTTTTATCCGACGCCCCTTTTTTTGGGGGGGTGGGGGTGAAATCTTGCTAACCGACTGTCCTCTCTATCCAGGCCTCTCCCTCGAAAAGATGGACGAAGTATTCGGCGTCAGCCACGGAGACGTCAAGTCGAACCCCGACGACGCTCCTCCCACGGAAGGGAAAACAGAGGAGGTTCGCCTCGAGAGGACTGTGTAAAGGCCCTGGAAGGTCTCGTCGAAATTCCGTCTGTTCAGGGTTATGATATCCCCCTCTGTTTTTGTTCCAGGCGGCACCTAAAACTCAGCCGGCCCTTCCTTGCCTTCTAGATCATCTCAGGTTCGATGAATTTTATTCGTTAGCTGTCGGGATATGCTGAGCGGGAGGGCTAAATAGTTACTACGGTGCTGTATTTGGTAGTATGTGGTAGATTTAATGAATCATTGATTTGCCATTGCTGTGTATCGCTATTCATAAATCTTCGTCACGTCATATCATATGCTTTCGCTTTCCATAGGGTCCTCGTTCAACCATGGCCTCCCACTGTGCACTCGAAAAGTACAGTACTCTGTATGTCTGCATGCATGTATACAACATGAAGGGAAAAAAAGTATGTCAGGAAACTAGGCCAAAAACAATGTTACCGCGTTGCACGAATCGCCAAAAGCAAGGCCAACATAAACAAGCGAGGTTGAAGCGATATAGACCGTCCAGCCACCAGATAATCAACAGAACAAATCCGACTAATAGAGAGCAATATCCTGTAGTGTAGGTATCAAGTGCCGCCGCCAAAAAGGAGATGAAACCAGGAGACTCCGAGCGTAGCCATGCTAGAAAGAGGAAACGCTGAAAAGCGAGATCGCAAGACAAGGAATGGAGCAGGGGGGGCAACGTGGGGGGGAAGATGGACAGATGGGTGTCCAGATGGAAAGGTGGAGGAATGGGCGTATGGATGCATGGAGAGGAATCTTGAAAACTAACGGAGTCCTCTCCTGCGGACCCCGCCAGCTATTGATGTCTGATTCGGATTTTGAAGCCGCTGAGACTGGCTCCTTGTCATGCGTCGGGAAGGACCATCGTCAAGGCTGAGGCCGCCAATTCCGGGACCGAGTTCAGACCGCCTTGGAGAGAAAAAAGTATCATTAACGTTGCGTCCATAACGGATATTTCGGATTGTGTTGTTTGTTGCTGTGGTTGCGGTAGTCATGGTTGTTTCTGTATCTGAATCGCGGTCGAAGTCTGGGTCGAATGCACTGGCGTCGTTGTGTTTTAGGCTCTTGAGGCTAAAGCTATGGCCTTTATCGTTGTTTTGAAAAGAAGGTCGGCCGTCGTATGCCGCGAATGGGAGTTGGTACTGAGTTTGGGGATTGTTCGACATAAAGCTTGAGCTGGGGGCTGTCGAGGAGAAAGAGAGAGATGGTGGGCCGGTGGTGGATGAAGGAGAACCAAAGCGCTGGAGCTCATTGCGTTTGCCTGCTCTTGACCTGGGCGAGTCGTCGATACTGGTGGCGCTTGGAGAGAATGGGGGGCCTGGTTGTTGCTCTTGCGATGAGCCAGCACTGGTAGTGCAAGCTGCGCGATAAAGAGCCAGCAGACCGAGTGCTTCTTGGACAGACATAAAAATCAAAAGGAGCTTGCCATATCTGTCGAAGTAATGTCGTTCATGCGATAGCCCCGGAAGATACCCTCCAAGATGGATGGCTGCTGCAAATTCTGCGAAATATACTAGTAGTTCCATTCCATTCCACTGTCGAATGGGTTGCTTCACACTTTCTAAGAGAGAGAATCCAGCAGTGAGGCTTGCACTGCCCAGAGAGGCCACTTCAATATAGTCACCAGGAACGGAGATAAGCTCATACTGTGAGAGATTCCACGCTATGATAGAGACAACCAGTAGCCATAGGCGAACACACTGAGATACAAAGGCCCCTCTTAAGTCAGCAGACTGCGAGGGCTGAGGGTTTGAATTTTCGGGACCGGCCGGCTGCCACGCATCGTCCTGGTCCTCTGGTGACTTGATGGTAAAGGTTCGATCAAAAAGATTCTCAAGTCCGGTTGAAGCATGATCGCTCATTGGAAAGAATTTCGGCGGTGCAAATACGGGATCTGGTGAGCCGTTATTGCGTCCCCAGGTTGTGGAAGACTGGACAGGGCTACGATGGAATGGATTGCGTTCGACAACTTGCTCGATTGGCTTCTGACGCTGCGAGGGCTGGTTCCGCAGATTCCACGACGGTGGTTTCGGTGCGGGGGGGAGGGATCCATAAAATGGCGTCGGGCCATTGAGAATACTCATCTGGTCTCTCTGATGCACGGTCGAAGCTGGTCGGAAGTCGTGTTGTATAGACGGAGTCCAGTCCATGTCGTCGACCTCGGGAGGTGGAGTCGGGATTGCGCGTTCCTCCTGAGCGCTTCGGGGTGTCGCCAGCTTTTCAAGAGGGAAGCGTGGGGTGGCCTGCTGTGCCTGTCCATAGGGGGTGTAGAAATGTTGACTTTTACTGGTGGTGGGTTGGGGCGATGGTGCTGTTTTTCGAGTGGGAGTTGAGGTGGGAGTCGGGTCTGACCAATTAACGAGCGGACGAGTATCGTAGCGGACGATGCGTCTAGATATGATGACAGACTAGAAGTTATGTAAGTATCGCGGACTCAAGGAGGCACAAAGGCCAAGACTTACGAGAATCGTGAAGAGAACCATGAAAGCGTGGAGAGCCGGCGGCAAGGTAGCATCAAGGCCGCTGGAGGAAGGATCTCTGAGAACAGCCCAGAAGGCGCATCGCACGACCATGACAATGAGCTGAACTCTATAGTATTCACCAAGACCCACGAAGCGACCACCTTGCCCTTCAACTTTCAATCGTAGCTTCGGGTTCCACCACAGAGAGAGAATGCCGATAACAAGAGCGAAACCAGCATATGGTGCCAAGTCGACAAGGCAATGATCCGGGAGACGGCGTGTCTGCAAGGTCTGTTGAAAACATGATGCGACCAAACGCGACGATAAAAGTTGACGCACATCGCGGAGCGGTGCACCCACAGCCAGAGCGCTCGTCAGGTCCCAGGCAAGTTGGCCCGCAACACTAGCCCAGTAACATATTGCACCTGCGAATACTAGAAGACTTCGCCAATTCCATTGCCGCGCTCGCCGCGCCGCTTTTCCCGCCTTACTTCTGTCCATCATGCGTCGTAGGTGATCCGACTTGGCTTCGTAGCCAGTCCGACGAATGCGCTCCTTTACTCGGGGTTCACACTTGTCGCATACCTGCGGGTACCGCTCCTCGAGGCTCTTTCGAAACTTAGGATAATCTCGCTCATAGGCGCTATAGTTCGGGTCGTCGGACGACGGGAGATACGAGGCCAAAGCACAGGTGAATAGATGTTGGTTTCGGACGCACTGAGCACAAAACAGGTCCGAGCCGGTCAAACCCAGGTCGGCGGACTCGAATCCATGGCTTGACGAGCCGGGCGTAAGGGCATCCGGGTTTGTCTCTGCAGTGGGAGGATCGGTAATTTCTCCATTCTAGAGAGAGGTGCTATGTTAGTGGTATAGCGGGGAAGTGCCCGGAAAAGCAAGTGACGTACTTCATCTAGGTAGTTGACAGCCTCGCAATGTTTACATCGCCACTTTCGGACGGGGCCTTTGTTCGGCTGAGCAGAGCGGCGGCCGCAGTAGAAGCAGCTAAGTCGCTTTGAAAAGAGGGGAGCCATGTTTTGGAGGACATCTGATGGGAGGAGAGAATGGAGATGAGAGGAGAGAGGAGAGAGTGTTTACTCGGCGGTTGCAAAAAAAAAAACAAAGTCAAGGAGAGAAAGCTGCACAGACCACGTGCACGCCAACAACCTGGAGCAACACTACCATCCACAACAACACAAATCTTGCTATTCACTGTTACCTTTTTCCCTATTCGATTGCCCTCGAGTGAATGAATCGCGCCGGGAGACGACGGAGCAACTCCACTAGAGCGGTACGTCTTTCATGATGCCTGCGACCCTCGCCCTTCTACATCTTCCTTTGACACCTCACTCTTACACCCGCCCTGGGAACCCCGTCTGAGCTCGGGCTCCTCGATTGTCGTCTGAATGGCGCTGTTTGAGTCGCCTCTCACAGGCCTTCTCGCCTGGTTTCTCTTTTGTGGAGTTCTAGGGCTTATCTCAGCGATCCTGGTATGTCTATTTGTACCCCCCAAATCACCCACTTCATGATTTCCAGTCCCTAAAGATTGAAACTGACATTGCGAAATGCAGTTCCTTCGCGCCCTTGCTGTCTCCCAGCACACTGCGGTGCCCAGATGGCGCCCCAAACGCTCTTCAGTTCACCTCCTCGTTGTCCTGGGCAGTGGTGGCCACACGGCGGAGATGTTGTCCATGCTCCGGCGCATGCAGCTCGACCCGACCAAATACACCTACCGCACCTACGTCGTAAGCTCAGGCGACAACTTCAGCGCAACAAAGGCAGCTGAATTCGAATCGACCCTCCTCAACCGCGGCGAGACACAATCCTACACAATCGTTACCGTCCCTCGCGCTCGCAAAGTCCACCAATCCTACCTCACAGCTCCGTTCTCAACCCTCCAATCCTTCTATTCCTGCCTCATGGTCTTGTGCGGGCTCCATCCAGACCAACAAGCCCGACTACGCGAACTCCCGTCACCCTACCCGGATATAATACTCACCAATGGGCCCGCGACGGCCGTCTGCGTCATACTAGCTGCAAGACTTCTGCGGCTGTATTGCTATTGCCTGAGCTTTTTGTTCTTCGGCCGAATACACTTGCGCCCGAGTTCGGTAGCCGACACAAAGGCGAGTGGAAAGGCCCCGGCATCGGGAGAATTCCGACTCCGCACGATCTTTGTGGAATCATGGGCACGGGTCACGACATTGAGCCTGTCGGGCAAGATTCTCCTACCGTTTGCCGATCGGTTTTTAGTTCAGTGGCCTGCGTTGGAGGGGAGAAGAGCATGGTGGGGGATGAGGAAGACTGAGTACGTGGGATTCCTTGTCGATTGATTCTCTCCGACAACGGCCACCAGTAGATCATTGAACAAGAATACAAACCACTACCCAAACTAGTACCAAGATGGGTTGTTTTTCAAAGTGTACCGTCATACATCGTGGAACTCGACCGTCAGTAGCCGAGGTTCCCCAGGGCCCCGCGCTGAAGGGACCGGAAAGATCATCGAGACCGCGACTGAGAATTAACGGGCTGGTCCATTGGAGAGACGGCTGTTCCGCCAGGGAGTCCGGGCCCCAAACTCACCTCCGACAAATCCCACTGGTAGATGCTTTGCCGTGGAAGAGCTTCTTCCATTCACTGACTCGAACGCAGCTCCCCTCACTACCCCGCCTCAAGATAAAGAGAAGCATTTGGTCTTCCAGGTCATTCCTACCTGATATTACAATACTCCTAGACTTTCCTTCGCTTCCTAAACCTATACCCCTGACTCCATTCGTATACCAGCATGCCATACTCACTGCAAAACCGCAACGTCCTCGTCACCGCAGGCTCGAGGTAAGAAAGCTAACCCGTTCGCTTGACCCAGTCGCAGTCGAGATGGAGAGAGCTAAAACGTGACCCCTGATTACATCCTCTAGGGGACTAGGCGCTCTCGTCGCTCAGAAGTTCGCAGCGGAAGGCTGCAATGTCGCGATCAATTACTTCTCGAGCAAAGACGCGGCGGAGAAGATAGCCTCCGACATCCAGGCGCAGTACAAGGTCAAAGCGATTACAATTCAGGGAGTATGTCTTAATATCATTATATTGTACGGGCTATATTAGGTTCAGTGGCTGATCCAAGAGTGTTCGTTTGGTGTAGGATGCGAGCATCCAGAACGATTGTCAAAGGATGGTCCGGACAGCAATCGAACAGCTTGGGGGCCTTGATATTCTAGTTTCGAATGCTGTGGGTCTAAATTGAGGAGGAGCTGTGAGGGGACAAGCTAATGCGCTCGCCAGGGCTGGACCAAGATTACTGTGTTTAACGATCTGGACGCCACGGGCGATGAGGATTGGGATAAAGTACGCAGGCGGGCGTTATTCCCTGATCGAGAGATCTACGAAAACTGACGTACGTTGCAGTGCTGGTCCGCCAACGTAAAGGGCCACCTATGGCTCTTTAAGGCGGCACTCCCCACGTTCAGGGCCAATCCTGATGGTGGCGTTTTCCTCTTGACCTCCTCGGCCGCGGTATGTTTCCTTCCCAGTGACAGTAACATAAGGGCTGAGTTCGCTGACCGTTTGGTCTAGGCTGTTTCCTCAACGGGAAGTAGCTTGCCATATTCAGTTACAAAGGCGGCAGGTAAGTGTCGTCTCGTGCGACATGGGTTCGGACTTGACTGAGCGAAGACAGGCTTGCACTTGATCAAGTGCCTTGCGCAAACTCAGGGGAACAAGGTTCGCGTCAACGCGGTCCTACCAGGTCTCCTGCTCACCGACTGGGTACGTCCTTATAGTTCTCAGCAAGGAGAACGAACACAATGCTAAGTCAAGCACAGGGGTTGCGATTCCCTCAAGAGAAGATCGATCTCTATAAAGCCAAGGCTCCCCTTAACACCGTGGTATGAAATCCTCGCAACTGCACGAACAAATCTTGCGTGAATGCTGATGTTCCCCGCCATCAACCAGCCGGAAGTGGAAGACACAGCCGATGCATACATCACGTTAGCTAAGAATTCATCGATGACGGGACAGGCCGTCCAGATAGGTAAGCCTTCGCCGAATATTGTCTGGGAACTGTAGCTAATTCTGCAGATTCTGGCTTTGCGATGAACTACTAAGCCCCAGACAAGAACGTATTAGTCGCATACGATGAGTTCATTGAGATCGCGCAATCGCTGGAAATGGTATCATGAAGTTAGATATACATAAAAATACACTACATACTTCCTTTTTCGCTCAGCAAAGAGGGTTATGGAAAGCGGCGAATGAGCCATCGTTCGACGAGAAGGTTCGGCTGCCGACCATGCGAGCCTTGAGAGCAGCTCGGAGAGCATCCGCATATGGCTGCCCTTCCACCTTCATTTGGTGAATCCGAATCAGCCTCCCGTCTCTGGCGAAGACATATACTCCCTTTCCTGAATCAGCCTTAACTGTGTGCTCTCCATCTATGAAGGGTAGTCCCGGAACCAAGGCGAATGCCTCGCAGCCTTTGAGAGGCTGCACCTCTTCAATTTCACCGAAAATGACTCTCCGTTGTTGAAAAGTTGGGGTAGAGCCAGATGGTGCGCCGACGACGAGAGACTTGCTCCAGAGAGGCCCCAATACCCGATGTCGTCGGTTTATATCCAAGCAAGTCCATTTTCCCCAGTCAATATGCCTATCCTCCGGCCTAATCTTCGTCGCATGGATTAGATCTTTCTGCCCTGCAGATGAGTACCAGCCCGCATCCTCGATTGGTGGGACAAATAGCCCCTTTTGGATCCCCTCTACCAGCATCTCTGCACTTTTGGGAGACACAATCCCCAGCAATTGTGGAACAGTGCACGTATCAGGGTTCGGTATCTCAAATCCCGGAGGAGGAGTTTGCGCCAATATCGTCCCGTGATCGAAGTTCTGGAGATGTAGCGTTTGGAGCGTAACTCCAGTTGTGGTTCTACCAGCTAGGAGAGTGTGGTGAAGCGGTGCAGGGCCACGGAAGCTGCAAAAATCCCCTCTTTTAGCATAGACCAGATAATCGGAGGCGTAAATAAACATACTCAGGAAGTAGCGAGGGATGGACATTCAGGCCTCCGTATTTCGCGCCATTGAGGATTCGCGGAGGCACAAACAACCCAAAGGATACGGCCACTACCAGATTAATCGGCCCTTCAGGGAGTACAGGGGGCTAAGACCGTGAGTTTTCCTGTGGACGCCACACAGGGACAGAAAAATATTTACCTTCCAACCCGTAAATGTATCGATCTCATGGATGGGTAGCGCCAGTTCCGCTGCGACTGCTTTGATGGGGACTATTGGATTGCATTATCAGATACCGACAGCTATGCAAAATCCTCCATGGGAGATCACCTTCCCGTATGCGCTTCAGACCTCTTCCCACTCTTTTCCCAGGCCTGCAGACGACATCAATTGACGCAATCCGATCGGGTCGTTTCACATGCTCAGCGTGGAGAGCCCGCAAAGAAGCTATGCTGAACTCATCCGATCCGCAGAAGAGTATTCGGAGGGGGTCATAGGCCTTCGTCGAGACCGATCGGGGTGTGAACGAAGGAAACAAACGGGACCGTCGATACAAAAGGAGCAAGGCAGGACCCCTCGAAACAAGCATGGCGTTGGCGGCGGCTCAACCAGTGCCTCGCGCTCCTCGTGAAGCTCCCGAGAGCTCCCCGTCGGATGATCCAAACCGCCACGTGATGTCACTGCCACCCGCAAGCCGAATCGCGGGGATGAACAACAACCTGCACGACGGCGTGGCTGCGATATTGTGGGCTGAGCCTCACAGTGTTATGATGCCATGCCGGAGGGCGACGCTTCTCCTGTTATTCCCGCGCAGCTTTCGTTTCTCGCTATTTACAACCCGCGACTCGGAACAACAGATGAGACGATACGGGACCAGGTGGTCTTCTACACGTCAAGATCCGACATTACTCAACGACAGGACACTCCAGCCGCTGCAAGCGAATACAAAAGCGGCAATGATGACTGGAATGACAGGTTGCGTCAGATAGGACTGGCGCAGGGTATGGTGAGCTTCGCCAGGTGGGAACAGCTACTTAGACGCATGGAAAAGCGCGGGCTAAGGGTATACCAGGAACTTTTCAGAGGGAAAAGCCGTCGATTACGTGGAAACAGAGAAGTCGCAAATTGTCTTACATGAGCTGGAGAAAGACTGGTGGGTTCTGGCGGTACGCACAGCCCACGTATTGAGCCGACTATCTGACTAGATGCTGAAAAAAATTCATAGTCTGTTGACCTAACCCGACTTCCCGCGGACTCTAGCCATGGATCATCCTCGAAAAGAGATATGACAGAAGCCGCTTTTAACTACTCTTCGAGGGAGATGGCTCCTCCCCAACTCCTCATCCAGCAACTCCGTCGAGCGCATTCAATCTTCCTCCTTCACCACGCATCAAGTCTCGATGTCCTTTATAAGAGTGCTGGCAGGTCCACGTTTTGTGTCTTTCTTGAGAACTTTTGGTTTAAGTTTGCGTGGAATTGGGAAGTCCTTCTCTCTGGCAATCCCGCAGTCGAGATCTACAACGGCGTGAAGCTCTCCGCTGGCGGCGAGCTTGGGTTCGGAGTGGGCGAGGAAGAGTGGGGCTCGGGAGAAAGAGAGGTACTTGAAGACTTTGTTTCAAGGACAGATGGTCTTATAGATCTGGTCGTGTCCCGCTTTGGCGACCCATACGATCCAACCCAAGAGACAAGCAAGCCCGAAGGCGATGCCGAGGACCGATGGCTTGGCTCAGATGTTTGTCCTCGACCTTCAGATGGTGTCGTATTTTCCGGGGTGGGAGCTATCGCAAGGCAATCTCTTGTGCCCGTCTCCCAGTGGATTGAATTGATATACAGATACGATACAGATGCGTATGGTGTCGGTGAGGACCCAACTTCTCGGCGACAGCGAAAACGTAGGAAACGAAAACGGGGTACGATCACTGGGAAGCCTACCGAAGAGCAAGCTCTTCCCTCTGACGTCTCAGAAGAAGCCGTTCCCGATCGCCCCTTTTCCCCAGGTATTCCCCAACCACTTGTTAGGGCAACCCCATCACCGCAGCCGCGCCCAAACGAATCCGAGGAAAAGACAAAACCACCAGTGGGGGATGAGAGCCCCGAATGCCCCAGCGATAGGCCAAGCAACTGGATGACAACGGGGACGGAGACCTTCGTGAAGTATGTCACTCTGGGTTATGGCACCTCATGGAGTCTCTCATCCGGCTCTTCCAGTCCACGCCCTCGAACCGAAGTACCAAAGAGAGAAGACGACTCAAATAAAGCACGCAACCATAGTAAAGAAGGTAGCCGTGATCAACCGCGGTATTACAACCATGGTCGGTATATCATCGGTTTACAAGATAGCAAGACCAGTCCAGACGTTGTCCTGGAAGAAACAGAACAACCGATGGATTCCGTCAGTAAGGCCGAAAAGATCGTCAAGAGAACGATACACGTCCACATGGCAGAGTCCGAGTACAAATCAACAGGTAAGCCCATAATAGACCGTAATAAACCTTGACCATAGCTAACCACCATACCCACAGGCGCTATACAGCTCCGAGTTATCGTATACGTAGTAAGTCCCCATTCCTCAATATCAACGCGCTCATAACACTAACAACAGCAGCACCAACCATTCATATACGTCTTCCTTTTCGACAACGCAGCGCCTATGCTCTCGGATCCCTCCCTTTACCACCGCATCCATCACCAGCTCGGTCCCCTCCAAAAGCCACTCAGCACCTCCACATCCCCATCAACAGTAGCATCTCGCATCTCAAACACATCCGAGTCCGGCCTCAATGCCCAACAACGCCAACTTCCCGTTTACGACCTCGTCTACGACCCACACAACCTCTCCATTCGCTCGTCCATTCCCAACATCCCAGACCTCATCTTCCACAACCAAACGTCACGCCTCTCCGACCCTCCACCTCTCTCCCGTGTGGAGACAATAAGCCTCCAGCACCGCCTCCTAACAACCTATATTGAAACCCGCTCCCGTCCTCTAGAGCTCGAGCGAACCTGCAAAACCAGTCGGGGGTGGTGGATCGTCTGGGTCCGTGTTTCTTCCCGGCCTGATACCCTCAATCCCAATCTGGTTCCTTCCGAGCAGGAGAACCATAAACAACAAGAAGCGTTCATAATCCACCAAGCGAGTGATCATCCGTCCGCTTCTTCCGGCCACGCGCGGAATACAAGTAGTATTAGTGGTGGAAGTGGCGCGCGGTTTTTCAGGGATCTCGGCGGAGCATCATCGTCTGGGCAATCGCTGCAAGGCTCGCGGATGGATACAGGACCTGCTAAGCTTGTTGAGGGGTTGAATCTGGATGCACGGCGGTATATTAAGAATCTGCTTAATTTGAACAGATAGAATAGTATTGGTCGGAATTGGTGCGTCAGAGATCTCAGGAATGTATGAATATATTCATATTCTAGTGGGATTCGGCGAGTCTTTTTCACAACCATCAGTCTTGCGTAGGTATAATGCATCAAGTTTTGCAAGGACGCAATTGAGGGCAAACGGTCTATTAAAAATGTCCTTTGCTCTTGCTTGGTATCCTTTGGTATCCTCAATAAAACCCACGGGAGGCTGTCACGCGAACTTTGAGCGCAATAGAATCAAGACTGGCCAGGGAGCGTTACAGGAAGCCAACAACAGAAGATATTTCCATGCCATTCTCTTTAACCAAAAGAAATAAAACGGAAACGGGAATTAGACTTTGCCGGGGAAATTCGCATGGGATAGGAATGTTCTATCAGACGATGGGATTCCAACTTGCTTGATCAGACCCCTTTCTAGTTTGTTTGCTTGGAGTCGATGCAAGAAGCCGCCATCCCCAGTCGGCCGTTGCCAGTCTAGACTACTCGGTCAAAGTAATGCAGACCAAACCCTCTGTTAGGAGATCTCTCGCCGTCCATGGGTAGAGAATCAAGGTTTCCCAAAGGGTGCGATGGAGCAAGGGTAAAGAGAAAACGTGAAAGCCCACAAGGTTATGACAACGCCTCCCTAGAAAAAGAAGTCTGCAAAGAAGAAAGTCGACCAACTGCATAGCCAGATAATCCCATGACGCTCATGTGCCCGTGATTGAATATTAATCACACTCGCATCAGGCGCATAGTACCGGCACACTCACACAAGCGCCAACGGAAATCCCTCGCCCCTTGTAAGATAACAAAACATAAACGGTCAAATATTCGAGACGCTTATCCGTTCGTATAATCTCCGTGTGGAACGGTCATTTGCCAAGGTATGGGGAATAGACTAGTTTACAGAATGCGACACTTCTTCTTGCTCTTGTGGGTCTTGGTCAAGAGAGCAGCACGGGTGGCAGCCTCAAAAACCTCGCGAACGCCCTCATTGGTTCGTGCAGAGCACTCGAGGTACTTGTAGGCTCCGATCTTCTTGCGGACTTCCTCACCCTACGAACAAGTCAGTAACCCAGTCCAGTTTCCTGCTCACAGTGTCTGCTGAATCTTACCTGTTCAGGGGCAACGGGCTTCTGAGAGGTCTTGTGGAGCTCTTCGAGCGTCTTTGGGTCATGACGGAGATCCTTCTTACATCCAACAAGGATGATAGGCAGACCTTGGCAGAAGTGAAGAACCTCAGAGATCCACTATTGCACAGTTAGTAAGAGGTCGATGGGAGCTCGTTCCAAGGCAACCTTACCTTCTCCTGCACGTTGTCGAGAGAGTCTGGTGAGTCGACAGCGAAGCAGATCAGGATGACATGGGAGTCAGGGTAGGAGAGAGGGCGGAGACGGTCATAATCTTCCTGGCCAGCAGTATCCCAAAGAGCAAGCTCAACGTGCTTGCCATCGACCTCAACATCGGCAACGTAGTTCTCGAAGACGGTGGGAACATAGACCTACGAGTACAGCTGTTAGACGAGGAAAAGATTACGCAGGTTGTCGAGCCTCGTTCGACGGGACTTCGTGGTAATGGGGAGTGGTGGGAGCCAACCTCAGGGAAAGTGCCCTTGGAGAACACACTGGAACGAGAAAAATCGTTGGTTAATGCAAGTTGTTCAGCCTCTCCTCGGAAGGTAGCGGGAAAAGACTCACATCAACAGACAGGTCTTACCGCAGGCACCATCGCCAACGATGACAAGCTTGCGGCGGATCTCGGCCATCTTGAAACGAAAATTAGCCGACAAAGCAGAATAAATTGGTTTCTAGCCAAGATTGAAGCAGACTAATTTTGGAGAGACAAGAGAAAGGCAGAATCGTGAGATAGTGGATGGGTGGTGGATGATTGTTGACGGTTGGGAAAGGGACAAGTCAGACACCCCGAGGAAAAGGGTTATCACGTACGTTGCAGGGAGCAGGCGCAGCAGCTCGAATGAATATCGGGGAGCTAGTGAGGGAGAGATGCCGGGACAAGAAGTGGAAAGAATTTGTAAGGGGACAATTTGAAAGAAAAAAAAATAAAGGAAGATGTCCCAGGGGAATGGGGGTGGTGACGGAGAGTGCTTGATAAATGGGAAGGGTGAGAATGAGGAGGTGGTGGAAAGAGGCGGTTAGTGAGTTCCGAAGCAGCGCACTGGGCAAGGTGGAAGTTACCACAGTTTATCAGCGTTCAATTGGCTCGACCCCTTAAAGAGTTTAGCAGCTCTTTCGAGGTTGACTAAGTAACCTGGGAAAAAGAAAGAAGATTATTACTTTAAATATTGTCTTTCTGGGCTCTGAAACAGCGACAATACGACTGCATACATAGGAAGGTGGCGCAGCAGAAATGTGGCTGTGAATTTGTTTGTTTTCCTTCCCAATGACGAAAATGATGAAATCCCTTCCAGAAGCTTTTTCACCTCAGGACTCTTTCAAGAAAAAATGTTCAGTAACAAAAGAAAACTCGACATTTTATCCTCTGATAGAACTTCCCTTCTTTGGAAAGAGGGAATTGATTCCTTCTCCTCCCTTTTCTGTTGCCTGGTGCCTAACAGAGTCCAGCCTATGAAAGCCACTGTGGCTGTGCGAAACCGTTTCGTATGAATCGTATTTTCCCTGTAATTCCAAGACACAACACGAAGCTCTGGCAGTTCTGGACCAGCCTCAGGTCCTTTTGTTGGAACCTCAGTTTTGGGAGCTGAAGACGAGGTTTCCTCGACCAGTCTTCTCATAAATTTCTCCAAATTGACTCACGCTGAGAATGAAGGGGAAAATAAACTGGCTCTCTTCCCCAACATGACATGGTTTGAACTCGAGCCAGCTGGCCATTTGAGCTCTCCCTCCTCTCAGCTTTGTCGGACAGCTCCGAGTCCTTCAAGTTAATGGGCGCTGGCCGCAGCCAGTCAGAACCCAGCTTGATCGGGCAAGTTGCTTTTTCTTTGATTCCTGCTGCGCTGTGTTGATTTCGCCTTGGACACCACCTGAGACCATTTATTGTTCGATGCACCCCAATTCCGCCCTCTTTTGAGTGCTGTTGGTGGCCGCGGCCTCAACATCCATGATCTCAATATATCCTGTTCCGAAAGGGAATGCAGCTTCATGGAACCTGCCGTGGGGAGTTTCATACAACCCATAGGCCGCCTCGTTACTCATGACCTGGCAGGAGTCGCTCCACAGGCTATGCTGCTGAGTCTGCGGCCAATTAATTGTTCACCCCTTTGGAGAAGGTTCTCTGTGCGACAGACAATATCCCCAGCACGCTCACAATGTGAAGTGGCAGCTGCATCTCTTCGCAACCCTCCGACACGCCGATGACGAGAGCGCCGAGCCGGAGCTGGTAAGGGTTCACTTCGACAATCCTGGATGAATCTCGCCAGCAACCGATCGTCTCAAGTCGTCATCTTCCTTCCCCCGAGGCCTTTGTGGCCCCAAATTTGATCCGAGTCCAGCTCGAAGTCCCCCATGCATGACATTTAAGAATAGGCATGTACTTGTCCTTGTCCTTCACTTCTGCCTCGAAACAATACGTGGCGTGCGAGATACTCCCTTGTCATAACCAGCAAAATTACGTGCCTTTGGTACAATGGAGCAGCAAAACTGCTTCAACAGCAGCAGTCACTGATGAGAAAAGGAATTTTGCACTTTCAGAAGTACCTGAATGCATTGCAAGCATCATCCATCGGCAACTCTCCTTTTCATCCCCAACTTTTGGCCTGTTTTCCTCCCTCCTGGACTGGCGAGACTGGGAACACCCCAACATTCAGCTTCAGACGTTCTGTAGCCTGGTTCATGTTCACGGCAAACACCCACTGTTCAAATCATACGATACAACGCCCTGCAAGATTGCAAGGCTCCCAAGGCGGAGTTGTCAGATTCAGCTTGAAGCGCAGCAAGGCCAGAAAAAGCTGACGCAGTGCCTTGCGCCATGCAACCGAGTTGGATCTTCTGCGTCGGTGGCTCGCTGCACCGACCCTGATATTCAAATAGCAGTGCGGGCTTCCGCAGGAAGGATACGCATTTTGCATGATTGATCGCGGGAGCTCCTACGAGATTGGGAGATCTCAAATGCCTGCGCACCTCGTGATTGGGGGAACAGGAGCTTCCGCCTGAGCGAGCTTGAACTTGGTTGTAGGATAGTACTCCGTAGGCTTGTTATTAAGTCTTACTCCCGAGAACGAGAGACGGATGGTAACAACAGGAATTAGACTAGAAGTGACAGCACCGATCGTTCTCCTACACAAGCAAACGTAGGGCAAAGCGCGCCTTGAGAGCGTCGTCTAGAGTTCAGCCGATGAACCTCCGCCCAAAACCAACACACGTGACCTCCACATCCGTGATTTTTGTTCCCCAAAAGTCCCCCATCACCATCCACCCGCAACCAGTCCCAACCACGACGCCATTCCCGGGCCCCGTCCGCGCCAAAATGCAGAAATTAATCCGCCGGACGGCCCTGGCCAGGAATCAGAGCCAGCGGAAAGCAATTCGGGCAGCCAAACAAGCCCAGCGTGATGAACTCAAAGACAGCCTGCGCCAGCGATTCGCCTACAACCGGGTCGAACTCGACAACATCCGTGCTGAGCGACTGCAACGCCGGGAAGATTGGATGCGAGGGCAACTTGCGCCCCAGCGGGATGCGGGACTTGATGCTAAACGCTTCGGAGCGTTGAATCCGCACGCAATGAGGCCACCACCTGTCCCGAAGCATCTGCGCAGGAAGTTCGTTAATCTCGCACCTGGGGATCGGGTTTGTCTTTTGAAAGGGAGGGATAAGGGGAAAATCAATGAGATAATTCGGGTGGATACGGAGACCGAGACTGTTACAGTTAAAGATCTCAATGTGGCATGTCTCTCTTACTTCCTTTCTCGCTCCTTTCCCCAACCTTTTATAATATCGACACTAACAAGATGGCGTGCCACAGTCCGACGTCCACTTTCCTGAATGGCTCAGCGAGCAATATGGCAACAAGTCTCCCTTCCAAACCATCCCCCTTCCCATCCCCATGGACGATGTCCGCCTAGTCGTCGCTCTAGATGACCCAGCAACCGGTCAGACACGCGACGTCCTAGTCGAGCACATCGTCGGCGGGGGCCCCTTCCTCGAGCGCGAACACGGTGTCGAAATTCCCCGACACACCCGCTACATCGCCGGCGAGAACATCGAAATCCCATGGCCGCGACAGGACCCACCAACCCTCAAGGACGAGGTCTGGGACACACTCCGCATGGAAGTCGAAACGCCAACCTGGGTGCCATCGCTGCATAAGCCGCCCTTTCCGCCTAGCGTACTCGACGAGCTGAGGAATAAATTCTCCAAATACCGTACGCGACATGATCCCAAGTTTGTGGAGCAAAAACGCTTGGAGGATCTCAAGCGGGAGTATATTCAAAGCAGATCTTTAGTAAGCGTGAGCGGAGAACATCGATCTGGGCGGTTGTCGCGAGACCAGAGCCGGAGGGCAAAGTGGTGGTGGAACACTCATGGCGCAGATATATGGGACAAAGCCATCAGCGGCAAAGCCGCGAAGGAAGGAACCCCGACCGAAAAACTCATAAGTCAAGAAATTCTGGAAAAAGGATACGTCCCTCAAACAATACTCAGCGAAGTCGTGGAAGGCAAGACCGTGGAATTCATCGAGGAATTCATGAGTAAGAATTCGACGCCATCGAAATCGACATCACAGTCTGTTTAAATGGGTTTTCTTCCTTTCCGGTTTCGTCTTACCTATTCTTTCTTACCCGTGTATCCTTTCCACTACTGTACCATAGATCATGAATGTATAAGGCCAAAATATGGGTACTGCTCCACGAGCAGAAATAAGCTCCCAGCATATATTCCCGAATATACAAAATTCATCGAGAGAAAAGAGTGTGTGCTCTGGTTATATGCATTCGATATTGACTCAACCCTCCCGAGTCTATACTATATCTCACTCATCAGTCATAAGAGTGTAGCCGTGCCATACGCCTACCGTATAGGCAATCAAAACATCTTTACCGATGATTAACCTCGGCCTTCTCACCTACAGCTTCCACGTCCTTCGAAACATCACTGTCCGGCTGCAACCCAATATCGCTCTCCCCAACCTTATCAACTGTTTCCCGGTACGGGGCCACGAAGTTCACCGCAACAGCATACGTCCAAGCAACGACCATGAACATCGTAGGGATGATAAAAGCAAACCCCGTGTCATTCCGCTGGTCAGCGACGTGCGCGAGGATCGGCGGGACGACAGCACCACCGCAGACACCGCCGACAATAAATCCCGATCCACGTTTATAGTGGCGGCCAAGGCCACGGATACCGAGGGCGACGATGGTAGGGAAACAGACGGATTCGAAGAAAAGTGTTAGGAAGAGCATCGCTGAGGACGGACGTTAGTTGAGTTTTCTAGGATTGATTCCGTTGATGTTGAAGGGTTTTAGGTTAGGGGTCCATACCAACTCCAGTTTCATTCCTCTGCGTGGTAGAAGCGGCACAGAACGCGACGACCCCTGAGAGATAGGCGAGGAAGACCCAGCGTGCTTTAATATGCTTCATTAAGAATGCGCCGAGGAAACGGCCAACCGTGAAGGCTGCTTGGGCTCCAGCCAGATATTTGGAGCCTGTAGAGCTGTCGGTCCCGGGCCACGTCTCGGTAGCATAATTGATGAAGTACGACGCAATGGCAACTAAACCACCGTTAGTCGGAAACGAGGCTCTAGCGGTGAAAGGGTGGAATTACCTTGGGCTCCTGTATAGGTGAATTGCGCAAGTGTGGCGTGGAAAAGTTTATAGTGCTTCCAGAACGGTTTCTCCTGTTCATCGACATGTGTAGTAGCGACCTGGAATGCCATGTCTTCGTCCGTGACTTCAGGAATGGTAGACAAGAAAAAGACAACGGCGAGACAAAACACGAACACACCAATGGCGAGGTATACCCATTGGACGCGCTTGAGCGAGTTGACAGAGTCTTGGGTATCCGTAAAGAAAACGAACGAGGCCAAAGCAGGCGCGACAACAGTGCCGATTCCATTGAACGCTTGAGCGAAGTTAATTCGGATTTCAGCGTACTTTGGCGGACCGCAAACTGCACACGACTTTTAGCTTACCCCCCGGGAATAGATCATTCTTAGTCTTACCGGCAAGATACGGATTAGCTGCTGTCTCGAGCGACCCCAGGCCCGAGCCAATGACAAATGTAGCAGCACAGAAACCCCCAAACGATTGGTTTAGACCAGCAGGCCACATGCAGAGTGCTCCGATGCCATAAAGGACCAAGCCGAAGATGAATACGGTTTTGTATCCATAGTGACGAAGGAGCCAGTTGGCATAGCCCAGGGAGGCAAGCGGGTAGGCGCTGCAGCCAAACAGGTCAGTTAGGTGCTCTGGTAGACCATATCGCATTCCGAATCCGTGGGACTGTCGAGTACGTACCCGAAATAAGCGGCCTGAAGTCCGGATGAACGTGTTTTCGTGATATGAAGCGTGAGCTGGAAGTGTTTGTTTAAAGTATCAAGCAAGCCGTACGCGAAGCCCTATCGTGCATTAGCAAAAGGGCCGGACGCCTCATTTCAGCGAGCTCTCGTGCGCAGCCTCCTTACCCAGAGAAAGAAGAGTATGGTGACAAGCGCAAGAGGCCAGAGACTTTGCCGTAAGGTAAGGCTCGCCGCAGATGTCGTCTTGCTATTATCGACCCGAAGCCCAGAGCGGGTTTTCAAGAAATCAATGAAACCCATTCTCGACAGATGAACAGCGAAATGGAGAATGACTTGAGAACGCGGGCAGGCGGTTACCGGGATGCAGCGTGCGAAACACCAGATCCACAGAGTCAAGAGTGACGCATGGGAGCAAGAAGCAGTCCAGGGTCTTATGTAGCTGTGGGCTTGCTCTGTGCAACACCACGAGAGCGAATAATAATGAACCACCCTCGCAGGGAGAGGCTGTTAGCACCTTCAGTGCGGGTGCATTATTTATTGGGTCGCCAATCGGTTGCATATCAGATAGCAATGGAAACAGGAGCTTCTCCTCATTCCCCCCATTTTTGTCCCTTCTGGAATTGCTCCCCGCGGTATTTGGGGAAGAACGGCAACCGTCAGTGGTGGGAGGGGGCGATCTTTGGCTCTCACCCCAGACCACCTTCGTTTCTGACCGTCCAGTCTGGGGAAGATCGCTGACCGGAATCCACCTCTCAAATGCACCACTTGCAGAAAAATTGCACGATCCCACCCTGACTGGCCCAGGGATTGGATCAACTGGCCCTCCACCTCGACGGTGGGATTCGGGACATTCGTTGGAGCCGTCAAATTTATCCGGCAAACCGAGACAGTGCAGCCGCCTGAATGTGGCAGGAAATTGGCATTCCCAAGGTTCGCCTCGCTCTGCATGATTATTCTCCCGAGGAGCTCGTCTTGCCCCACATCACAAGCCATGGAGATAGCGCTGGAGAAGAAAAGCGGTTGTGTTCTTCGGAAAATGATGTCCAATGACCGTCTTCGTATTGAATTTAACCCTGTTCAGTCGGGAAATTCCATGATTGAAGTATCCGCTGGAGTGGAGGGGAGGGACAGCCACGAGGCAAAAAGGAGGAAGCCACCTCCCACCAGACATGTGGCGGGCTCGAGGACGAGAGCCTTCAGTCATATCGTTGTCTCGGTTCTTCCCCAGTGGGACATTCGATCTCTGATATATTCATCTACCATGATACATACATGCATAACGTGTCCAAGAGGAGTAAAAGAAGAGCAAAAACTCGAGAGTCAATGTCTATATCTATCTCACAGACAACCGTTGGCGTCCGACCCATTGCCTTGCCAGCCAGCTTCTATGCGCTCTTGGGCTTCGATGCGGCTCCGTTCGCTTGCTCCAAAGGAGTAGCGATCGTAGAGTTATACAAGCGACGCTCCACCACTTTCAGAAGCTCATCAATGACACTGTGGCCAGTTAGTTAGCCCACGGAGGAGAAACGTAACCTGAGAGGGGCGAGGCAATGCTTACATCACAGGAGCACTGATGGCCAAAACGGCTTTCCACTCCAGCCAATTTAATGGGAGGATTGCGAATAAGCCCTGCAGGACGGGGATATATAGAATCGCAAAGTGGAGTGCCATCGACAGCAATATGGCATAAACAAGCATCATATTGTTCCAAAGGCCAAAAGTAAAGAGCGATGCACTGGACGAGAGAGCATTCATCGCATTCAGCATCTCTATCACGACAAGAATTGATAACGAAACAGTTGACGCAGAGCGCGACATCTCATTTGAGAACATTTCGCACCCGATTTCCGGGAACTCAGTGGAACATTTATGGAAGTGAGACTGTTCCTCTGTTAGCGTATTTGGGGAAACATCCATCAACCTAGACTCACCAGTTGCCAGAAAGAGACCTGGGGACCTTCGGGGTTGTAGAGAAACCACCAGACGTAGCCAAAGACAGTAGCCGCACCGACATAAGTGCCGATCACGAGGTATCTGAAGAGAAGCCAGCCGCCAACCAGGGGCTCATCGCGCTTCCTTGGAGGTCGCCGCATCACATCATGGTCGGGAGGGTTGAAAGACAGGGCGGTGGCAGGTAAGCCATCAGTGACCAGGTTGACCCACAGGAGCTGCACAGGAACCAGAGCCTCCGGCATACCCAAGGCGGCGGTCAAGAAAATGGATACCACCTCTCCAATATTAGATGAGATAAGGTACCGGATAAACTGCTGGGTATTGCTGTAAATCGATCGCCCTTCTTCAACGGCAACAGTAATGGTAGCAAAGTTGTCATCAGCAAGGACCATATCGGCAGCAAGCTTTGCTACATCAGTGCCTGTACCCATTGCGACCCCGATATCAGACTTCTTCAAAGCAGGAGCATCGTTGACACCGTCGCCAGTCATGGCAACAACATGGCCAAGAGATTGGAGGAGATCCACGAGTTTAGACTTGTGAGAAGGCTCGGTGCGCGAGAATAGGGACG
This sequence comes from Aspergillus lucknowensis, assembly GCF_044049455.1. Lineage (NCBI taxonomy): Eukaryota > Fungi > Ascomycota > Eurotiomycetes > Eurotiales > Aspergillaceae > Aspergillus > Aspergillus lucknowensis. Next base: position 187,216 of record NW_027263583.1, on the reverse strand, counting down.
CGGTCTTGACGGCCTCAAGTTGTTCACTATGGGAAAGACTATCGAATTCCCTTCCGGTGAAACTCTTGCCTTTAAGATTTTCGTTACTGCCGAACAGACCAATTTGACGGCAGATAGACTCTGCGGTGTTTCGGTTATCACCAGTGATGACAATCACTCGAATACCAGCCGCTCGGCACTTCTTGATGGAGTCAGAAACCTCCACACGAGGGGGGTCGAGCATTGCCACGAGTCCGATGAGAGTCATGTTCCGTTCCAGTTGCGAATATTCTTCAGATGTCTTGGCGTTGTGTAGAAGCGGATTTGCTGCCACATCATCCACGGTAGCCAAGGCAATCACACGAAGGCCGCGGTTTCCATATTCCACGACTTCGGTAGACAGGAGATCAAAGTGGGCTTTAGTGAGTGGTACGCGCGGGCCATTCGCTCCGAGACACACATAGGAGCACCGTTCAAGAATAGACTCGGGAGCGCCTTTAACTAGAAGTCTCTGGTCGTTACCCGTGCCTACCAGAACAGACATACTCTTCCGATCACGGGAAAACTCGTATGTTGCCTTCAAAGGCAAGCGCGATTCATAGTATTCACTCGAAACGTGGAGTTTCTGGGGGGCAGGCAAACTGAAAAGTTTCTTATTGATTGCAACATTGTCAGTGCCGATCTTCTCGACCAGAACGCGCAGGGCTCCTTCCGTGGGTTCGCCGATGCATGAGAACGTGCCCGTCTTATCATCCCAGGCGATCGTTGCAGCGTTGCAGCGAGCCATGACTTCAGTCATTTGTCGTATCGTCGATGAAGTGGCCGCCAAATCCGTAACAATCCTACCATTGGACGAAAGATTACCCTCAGGCGCGAAAGTTGTGCCCTCAACATCAATGACCTCGACATCAGCCCCAGATTGACTTAAGTAGACAATCTTTTCCACGCTCATTTGGTTGGTCGTCAAGGTGCCCGTTTTATCAGAGCAGATCACACTGCAGCTACCCAGCGTCTCAACGGAAGGCAGCGAGCGGACAACGGCATTCTTTTGCGCCATCTTTCGAGTCCCAAGAGCCAAACAAGTGGTAATGACGACAGCCAGGCCTTCCGGAATGGCTGCCACTCCAAGAGACACGGCTATCTTGAGGTAATAAATGGCGCCCTTGGCCCAACCACCATGAGAGGGGTCATTGAAATGTTCGGCATTGATGACCCAGACCAGAATACAAATGACTGTGATAACTTTGGCGAGCATGTCACCAAAATCGTTCAGTTTCTGTTTCAGCGGTGTCGGCTCCGAAATCTGAGAGGTGATGCTTTCGTGGATGTCCCCAATCGCGGTCGAGGTACCAGTCAAGACAACGATAGCTGTAGCATTCCCGTTCACGACGGTGGTGCCCGAGAAAAGGATATTGGTTTGATCTTGCTTGACAGCCTGCTTATCGTTGACCGGACGAGTGTCTTTGGATACACTCTCACTTTCGCCAGTAAGGATAGCCTGATCCACCCTAAAACTGTTGCTGTGAATAGCAAGAAGCCTGCAATCGGCGGGCACACGGTCTCCAACCGCAACGTGGACAATGTCTCCAGGCACCAGGTCCTCAGCCTTGACGCGCCCAACCGTGCCATCCCTAACCACAGTGGCCTCATTCGCAGAGTATTCTTGTAGAGCCGCAATTGCCTTCTCGGCACTGCTTTCCTGAGTCACGCCGACAATCGCGTTAAGGATTAAGATAGTCAGAATCTAGGACGCGCAGAATACGTCAGTATAACATTGTAGATAATCCCAACTTGCTTGGATACGTACCACTGCAGGGTCAACAAAGGCGGTCCAGTCGTCACCGTCCTCGAAAAGAGCCAGTACAAACGAAATTGCCGCTGAGCCTAGAAGGATAAGGACGAGCTGGTCTTTGAACTGTTCGAGCACGAGCTCCCATAGAGGGGTTGGGGGATCTTCCGCGAGTGCTAACGGCAAGGAAGATAGCCAGTTAGCGCGTTCCCATCCAAGTCTCCTTGTTTTCACGTCCGGGTTGAAACGCACCGTTTGGACCGTATTCCTGTCTCGCTTTGGACACTTGCGCACTGGACAAGCCAGATCGCTCGGAGACACCGAAATACTTCAGCACCTCCGCTGACGATTGAAGGAAAGAACGCTTCATGGCCGACTATAGAGATCGGATAGTTGACCAGAACCGAGCAACACAAACCGAAAGGAGCGGACAGGGTGTGAGGGGAGAGGAAAATCCTGGTCTGATGAGATCAGGACATGAAGACCAGGACAGGTGGCCGAATGGAGAGAGTGGAGGCCGGGAAGCTTGGAGAGTTCCTCGTCGGGAAAGATCTAGAAGAAATAAAAATGGACCCAAGGCAAGGGAGGCAAAGTCAAGATCCGAGACGAACTAATGCAGAGCTGGGTTTTGATTCTAAGCCTTGGAGCTCTGTTATTATGACCGAATCAACTAAAAAAAGAAATAAAAGACTAAGAACAGGAGTCCTCAAGGAATCGCTCGGGATTCCAAGAGAGGATACATATCTCTTGCACTCCGAGAGTCCGGTCGAGAAGCTGGATCTGGAACGGACCAGGCACTCAACGTGTTCTCTTTGATTTTGGCGGAAAACTTCCGGGACAACGGAGGATGACCAAACGGCAGGGCTGAACGGTACAGGTATCGTTCCCCTCCTTTCGTACCCTCTCATCATGATGGTCTTCAAGTTGTCTCTCACCCTCAACTCGACCGCCACCGTAATAATACAGACAGAATCCTGCGGTGTACAACCCTCACTTCCAACTTGAAGTCTCTCGTTTACTGTGTAGCTTCTCAGCAGCTCCTACAGAAATGCCACCCTTCCAAATACCTCCCTCCATTGCGTCGAGATGTAATAATCATTCTACCATGATAATGCCGCGAAAAGCTGCATGAATATTCTGATGCCTTGTATCAGATCCACAGCCAAGACGATCCGGGGTGGTTCTCAGCTGGGAAGAACCAGTCGGCACTCTCCAAGAAAAATGGATCCGGACAAACCTGGGAGCTCAAATCAGTGATCGGTCAAAGAATGCGAAAGTCCGCCTGCTCAAGCGTAGAGAGCCAGGGCTCCGCATCATGACGGGAACCGAAACGATCGAGCTGTACCGAGTGGGCGCGGTGACTTGTGAGGCAGTTGTTTGAGGGCAGGCTCAAGACAGAGCCGAATCATGTTCATGTGACTAGTCATGTGATGTGGCCGTGGCTGAGAGGTCAAGTGACCAGTGTCTGGCTGACTCGCTGCTTCTGCCTCAGGCAGCACACTACGCCCCTCAAGGATAGAGCTGCAAACTAAACAAACACCGGGCTGGCGCTTTCTCGCTAAGCTGGCCTGGCCATCATCTCACCGTTGTTCATCACTGGTTGCTGGAAGGAATCACATCTGCCAGAACCTCTTGTCGTTTCCCCCCAAAACTTCATCCCTCTTTTGCTTCCAGCTTCGCGATTCCACGTCCTCCATTTCTTCTACCACAGCTCACCCATCTCCATCCACACACCTATCTCCTTACTCCCGATCTCAGTATAATTGTCTACTATGGCTTCTGAGGTATGTTATTCTCAGCCCAACCCCTCCATCTGGTGTTATCAATCCAGTATGAGCTTCACGATGTAACTGCTCTCCTTTTGCCCTGTCTCCGTCCGCTATATCATCTTGCTTCACACCGACATTTTCTTTCAGTTTCTGCCTCTAACTAATGGCGCTCGACCTCCTACAGCGTGAGAAGTAAGGGTCTAGACTTTCTGGGTTTCCCCAGATAAGAGTCGAGCTAACACCCCTCCTCTTCCTTCAGCAAGACGTTCCTCGCCCGCCTGTGCGAGCAGGCCGAACGTTACGATGGTAAGATAGCCAGTACTGATTTTAATATGCGTTGCTTTCCAGTGCTAACGCGTGGTCCTGCGATAGAAATGGTCACGTACATGAAGGTGAGTCGCTAGCCGCCCACTCGGGATCGTCTGGCATATTATGGACACCGCCACTGACACATCTTTCAGGAAGTCGCCAACGTACGCATATCTCCCACGCGTTGTTTTGCGAGAGCCTCTTCCCCTCCCTCTACCTATCGCAGTCCCACTTGCTGACACGGTTTCAGATCGGAGGCGAGCTTTCTGTTGACGAACGTAACCTACTGTCTGTCGCCTACAAGAACGTTGTTGGTACTCGCCGTGCCTCGTGGCGTATCATTTCTTCCATCGAGCAGAAGGAGGAATCCAAGGGCTCTGACCAGCACGTCACCATCATCCGTGAATACCGTCAGAAGATCGAGGCCGAGCTGGAGAGGGTTTGCCAGGATGTTCTTGATGTGCTCGACCAGTCCCTCATTCCTAAGGCTGAGACTGGAGAGTCTAAAGTGTTTTATTTCAAGATGTGCGTCGTTTCTCTGAACCCAGCGGTGTCAGGTGTTTGATGGCTCATTCGAGAGATAGGAAGGGTGATTACCACCGCTACCTTGCTGAATTTGCTTCTGGAAACAAGCGCAAGGTTGCTGCTACTGCTGCCCACGAGGCTTACAAGGTCTGATTTCACTGTTTGTATTGACTCTAACGCGTCAATCCTGATCCGTTGCAACAGAACGCGACCGATGTTGCTCAGACCGAACTCACTCCTACCCACCCCATCCGCCTGGGCCTCGCCCTGAACTTCTCCGTTTTCTACTACGAGATCTTGAACTCTCCTGACCGTGCCTGCCATCTTGCCAAGCAGGCTTTCGATGATGCTATTGCGGAGCTTGACTCTCTCTCCGAGGAGAGCTATCGTGACAGCACCCTGATCATGCAGCTTTTGCGTGACAACCTTACCCTGTGGACTTCGTCCGATGGCAACGAGCCCGAGAACGTATCTGCTCCCAAGGAGGAAAAGCCTGAGGAGGAGGCTGCTGCTCCTGAGGAGAAGCCGGAGGAACCCAAGGCGGCTGAGTCGTAAGGGCGGTAATTGCTTTTTCTCTTCTTTGTTGTATCAAAAAACCGCGTTATGTGCTCGGCGTGCCTCTTGGGCGTGCGAATACTCCCCCTACAAGTGTTTAACGAAGGTCTGTTTTAGCTGCGTAACGGGTTTGGACCGGCACTCATCTTCCACTTATTCGGGATCATCTGGGTCGGCCGGCGGAGTTTGACATTCGGAGAGCGAAGGAAAGGGGTCGAGTGGAATTATCTATCTCTCTTTTATTCTCTCTTTTTATTCCCACCCCAGCAAGATACAATGTGTTAGTTCACGTTTTGTCACTCACCCATCCCCAACCGCTATCCCCCTTACCCCTTTCCTTCCTGTTGCTCCCAATAAACCATAAGCCACGGGCTTGAAATATCTGAATTCAAGTCGTCGATACCATTATGGCTTTTGTCTGTAGACGGTAAGCAGACTACGTCTCCGCAAAGTAATTCTATCGAATGATTATACAGTACCCGGACTGGGCAGGATTGGAAGGACTATGTTTGTCTGGGTGGATGGATATACAAGACATGAGAGGGCAAGTAAAAAAAAGTAGATGTCGATCTATCCTATGTATGACGTTTGACCGAGGCATGAGGAAATAGAAGAGAAGATAAAGAAGTGGAGGAGAGCAAAATCACATAAAATCATCATCATCCAAGCCATCATCGTCATAAGAGGTTGTCTCAATCTTGTTTTCCCTCGACGCAACAAGAGACACCTTCGTCTTTGCCGCCTTAGTCTTCTTATTCCCCTTATCCGCCGCCCTCTCCTCCTTCATCTTCTCATTACTCAACGTCGTCAGCGCACTGGCCACCTTCTTAATATCCCCACTTGGCAACTCCTTCGCAAGCTGCTTCGCAAACTCCGGCAACCAAAGTGCGTACTGTGGCTTCTTGCTCTGTGCGCTTAATAGAGGCGCAAGTGTACTCGTCAACTTCGCAAACTGATCCTTGGTCGTAGGCTTGAACAGCGGCATTGCCGAGAGATCAACCGCCTGCGTGGGGTCCCCAGAGGCATCGTGAACGACGATCGTCTTGCTCGTTCCCCTGTTGCGATTCAGGTCGATATCCCCAAAGAGGTCCTCCGCGTGCTTGAGGTCGGAGTCTTTCTCTGTGCGGCGGAGACGAGCGCGTTTCTCCGCCTCGTCTTCTGACTCTTCTGACTCCTCGGCTTCTTGCACGGCCTTCCGGCGCGTCTCTTGATGCTCTGCTATCCGCTGTCCTTTGCTCTTCTTCTTTGCGGCGGCTTCAGCTTCGGCTTTGGCCTTGGCTTCTGCGGCCTTTGCGGCTTTTTCACGCTCTACTTCGCTGTCTTCGGCGGCGTCCCAGGAGTCGAGGACCTGTCAGAAGATAGTCGGTTAGATTGATCGGATTGTGAAAAGACAAAAAAGAAAAGGAACCAAAAAGGGGATTTAATACATCTTCTTCCTCCTCATCGTCGAATCGGCGGCGGGCAGCAACAGGAGGGGGGGAAACGCTCTCTTCCTCTTCGTCGTCTGTTGCAAAATCAAGATTAGCACTCTGCTCGCGGGGCAAGTTGAGAACAAAGTGAATAATTTGAACTCACCCCACTTCGATGGCGCCATAGTGGCTGGATGATATCAAGAGGAGATAGCTCTTAAAGGCCGTTTCACAACAAAGGATATATACGCAAAAGGAGGGATTTGTCGTGGCTTGGAAGACGGTCGCTGGGGTGGTTTTGGAGCAAACAAAAGTCCTGTTCTTTCGCCGACAAAACGTCTTGGTGGGGCGGGTGATAGATCACGTGTTATTATAGAGAACAACGACGAAAGTGCATAAAGCGGTGTTATTGATTCCTCAACTACGGTGATAAAACTTTTGGAAAACTTTTCATTAAGCCACTATATCATGTAACTAGCTGATAGACTTGTCATCATAAATTCTCCCTTCACGGCTCCCTGTCACGCAGCCCAATGATCCAGCCGTTTTGCTGAATCGAGGTGCAAGCATAGAAGGCTTGATTCGTGCCATTTGAGTTGCTAATCCAATCTTCCCCAAAAGTGCGTCTAATCGGTGGGGTTGGTTCGCACCAACTTCATCCGGCTCACACCCGCATTTACAGGTTGACAGCCTTGCGGAAACTCTCACCAGCATAGATGGCGTTGGCACCGAGTTCCTCCTCAATACGGAGGATCTGGTTCAGCTTGGCGAGACGCTCAGACCGGGCAGGCGCACCAGTCTTGATTTGTCCGGAGCGGAGACCGACGGAGATGTCGGCAATGGTGACATCCTCAGTCTCACCAGAGCGGTGGGAGACCATAACGCCCCATCCATCGGCGTAGGAGTCCTTGGCAGCCTGAATGGACTCGGTAAGAGTACCAATCTGGTTGACCTTGAGCAGAAGGGCGTTGCACGACTTGAGCTCAATGGCCTTTTTGATGCGGAGGGGGTTGGTGACAGTCAAGTCATCACTATAGAATTGGGGTTAGAAAACTAGTTTCACAAATTCAAGCTGGCACGTACCCAACGATCTGGAAGTCGGAAGTCTTGTAGAAGTAGCTCCAGGCCTCCCAGTCATCTTCAGCGAAGGGATCTTCGATACTGACAATGGGGTACTTGGAGGCAAGAGACTTGTAGAGGTCGGCAAGTTGCTCGTAAGTGAGCCATTTGGAGGGGTCGCTCTCCGGGTTCTTGAAGTCCAGGTCGTACTTCTTCTCGTCAGCCTTGTAGAACTCGCTGGAGGCAACATCCATAGCGATGTGAATCTTGCCGGTGTAGCCGGCCTGCTCGATGGCCTCGGTGATCAGGTCGAGAGCCTCCTCGGCAGTCTGAATATCAGGAGCAACACCACCCTCATCACCAACATTGCCCGCAGACTGGCCGTACTTCTTCTTGGCGAGCGCCTTGAGCTTGTGGTAGACTTCAGCACCCTGGCGGAGACCCTCAGAGAAGGACGAAGCGGTGCTGGCTAATGTTAGTACAGTTAAAACCGCCGATGCCGGTGTTAATGCACGGAGAACTTACTCGGGAACAATCATGAATTCCTGGAAAGCTAGACGGCCACCTGCGTGGGAGCCACCGTTCAGAACATTCTGGAAAGGGACGGGGAGGACATAGGGCTTCTTGGTTCCAGCCAAGTCGGAGATGTGAGCGTAGAGAGGGACACCCTTCTCGGCAGCACCAGCCTTGGCAATGGCAAGACTGACGCCGAGGATAGCGTTCGCACCGAGCTTAGCCTTGTTGGGGGTTCCGTCGAGCTTGTTGAGGAACTCGTCAACCTTGGATTGTTCCTTCACATCGAGGTTCTCCTTGATGACGGCGGGAGCAATGACTTCGTTGACATTCTTAACGGCGGTCAGAACACCTATTCCGGGGAGCGCGGCCGGTCAGCATTTGGCTAAGCAATGAGAGGTTGGTGATGCAACGCACCCTTTCCGAGCCACTTCGACTTGTCACCATCACGGAGCTCGTGGGCCTCGTGCTGACCTGGTGTTGAACGTCAGCATCGCCAATATTCTTCAGATACGAGGCAATTGCCAAGATTACACACCGGTGGAAGCTCCAGAAGGAACAATAGCACGATGAAGACCAGTCTCGGTGACGACGTCAACCTCAACAGTGGGGTTACCACGAGAGTCGTACACGGAGCGGGCGTGGATCTTAGAGATAGGCATTATTTTGAGGAACTGTACGTCGAGAGTCAGAGAGAAGAAGGAAAATTTCAAAGACACCTGGCCAGAAATCGGTAACAAATTTAACAGAAGGCGGAAGGGAAATAGTTGCTGGGAGCGGATAAACAGGCGGGGGGATGTTGTTCACCGATGGCCCAAAAAGAGTGATGCGAGGGATGGAGTCGTCCGGTCAGTCATTGATGGGTCGAAGCCACATGGGCTCGATCCTCAGAGACGGGCCATTGTGAGGGATCATACCGGTAACGCAATATCGAAATGGAGTGGCGGTGATGGGGGCAGGAGTACCTCTCTTGAGAATAATGAAGAGGGGCCAAGTTCAAGCTGGCGAGATGGTGGGGTAGTTACAGAGCGCAGAGAGAGAGAGAGAGAGAGCCTCAGCTAGGTATAAGAGAGAGATGGACCTTACCAGACCTTGGGGGTGACGGGATGAGCAAAAGCAACAGCGACGATCGGAACTACTACGAAAGACTGACAATAATTGGGTTGGAAACGGCAGGTTCTTGTACTCAACTCACGGGAAAGCTCAAGGTCCACGGGTCTCTTCCTCCGAATCTTTCCAAGGCGATGGTGGGGCAGCAACCGCCTGCTTGTTGGCTCAGAAGGCTTCATTGACGCTCTACAGCGAGATCTTCCGTGCTCCCTCGGCGTAAGGCGGGTGACGGGATGCTCGTGGGAATCAATTTGGATCATTCATCCTAATATAGGTCTCGAGGTTTTTGTGCTACGGTATACAGCTTCATGCTCGACCCGAAAACCTGGAAGGCGCAATTGCACTCGATCGAGTAGGTAAGTAGGCTCGTAGACTCAGAGATCACAACCCCCCTCACGCCAGTGAACCAAGTGTTCGATCAGGAAAGGAAGCATTGCTGTTGTAGCCTCAGGGCCCTCGTACGCTGGTATTGGCCTGTCTGGCAATCCAGCAACCATAAAGCGCAATGGAAGACGAAAATGAGGATCAAGCAGGCAGGAGAGCTTGACACCTTGTTGCCTGAGGAGGTTTGCGGATAAAAGATACTGCGGCGACTGGTCTGTGGCCTGAAGAAACGGGCATAAATTGACCACTCATGTGATCACTACCTTGGCGGTGTCTTCTGTAAGCTTGCGAGAGCTTCTGAGCTGCCCAGTGCCCGCCAACAAGCATCCTTGCTATCACTCTTCATTTCCCATACGACGTGAAACATTCTTTTTATATCCGAATCTTCGAGTTCTCTTTCCCCCACTACTTAATTATTCACACCCCCTTGATAGCTCTGTTTCACTATGAACGGCGCTGCTGACCCCGAGAGGGACCAGGCGTTAGAGGATTACAAGCGGAGTTTACTGGATCTCCGGGAATGGGAGGCCAAACTCAAGACACTTCGTATGGGCATCAAGGACTTGCAGAGGGAGTTCGATATTTCAGAAGAGAACATTAAGGCTCTGCAAAGTGTGGGCCAGATCATTGGAGAGGTGTTGAAGCAGCTGGACGAGGAAAGGTGTACGTTAATCGGAGCTAGTCGTTTCTTTGGTGATGCTTCACCAGCAGCTGACCCGCAATAGTCATTGTCAAGGCGTCATCGGGGCCTAGATACGTCGTCGGTTGCCGTTCGAAGGTCGACAAATTGAAGTTGAAGCAAGGCACCCGTGTTGCTCTCGATATGACAACTCTCACTATCATGAGGATGCTACCGAGGGAGGTCGATCCACTGGTGTACAACATGTCGTTGGAAGATCCGGGTCAGATTAACTTTGCTGGTATCGGTGGTCTGAATGACCAGATTCGTGAACTACGTGAGGTGATTGAGCTGCCACTGAAAAACCCGGAGCTCTTCCAACGAGTGGGAATCAAGCCACCCAAGGGTGTCTTGCTCTACGGCCCTCCCGGAACTGGAAAGACGCTTTTGGCGCGTGCCGTGGCAAGCTCTATGGAGACAAACTTCTTGAAAGGTATCCTGGTCTCGCTACCATATCGGTTTAAAGCCGCTAACAGCGCCAAGTTGTCTCCTCTGCTATCGTCGATAAGTACATTGGTGAATCCGCACGGTTAATTCGAGAGATGTTTGGGTATGCCAAGGAACACGAGCCCTGTATCATTTTTATGGACGAAATCGATGCCATCGGTGGGCGACGCTTCTCCGAAGGTACCTCCGCGGATCGCGAAATTCAGCGAACATTGATGGAGCTTCTCAACCAGTTGGACGGTTTTGACTATCTAGGAAAGACGAAGATTATCATGGCTACAAATCGACCCGACACGCTTGACCCCGCCTTGCTGCGTGCTGGTCGCTTGGATCGGAAGATCGAGATTCCTCTTCCCAATGAAGTAGGTCGCCTTGAAATTCTTAAGATTCACTCTAGCACCGTACAACTTGAAGGGGATATCGACTTCGAAAGTGTTGTGAAAATGAGCGACGGTCTGAACGGTGCTGATCTGCGTAATGTTGTCACTGAAGCGTATGCCACGCCTCTCCCCATTCCTACTTCGTAGCTAATGCTTTAATAGTGGTCTATTTGCCATCAAGGATTACCGGGACGCAGTCAACCAAGATGACTTCAACAGAGCGGTCCGCAAGGTGGCAGAAGCGAAGAAGCTGGAAGGCAAGCTCGAATACCAGAAATTGTAGACTAGTCGCACACAGATAGCATTGTCATTCACGGATCACCGTCACAGAATTGGCCATAGGACGAAGAATTACCCGAATGTACACATTTGCAAACCTGGTGCTGTACATTATAGAAAGAATACAGAGCTCAATCTGTAGGCCAGCGAATCTGGCGCTCATCGTTGAGTGTAAATCCAACCACGACTTGACCGATGATGCCGAGGCGGTTGCTCTGCAAGGTCAACAGCCAATGAAAGCTACTTCAGAGGGGATCGCAACAAGTGGCCACTCCACCCATTTCATAACGATCAATCCAACCCAGAACACTGCAAGAGACCAGTGACCTAACTATCTGGACGTTTGCCTCAAGAGCAAAGTGTGGGTTTGCCAGCCAAAGGAACTGCGGCTCGCATTTGGGACTCCACTGTGTGGTTCGTGCCGTCGCCTCTTCACAAAGGCAATTTGGTCGCTAACAATACACTTTATTTACTGAGAAGTTCCACACCTGAGTCGCTGCTTGGACGGTCACGACTGAAGGGAAACGCTAAACCCCCCGATCAACGCCGGGGATAAACAGTACATATGCCGACTTGGCTACGCCCCCGATTATAGCCCCAAAAGGTCTTCAGTAGCTGAAGAGAATCCGACCATGTCTCTCCCGAGCACTCACAGCAATCCCGCGTACCCTACCTCGCGTTCACCCTCGGAGAAGTACTGGCAGGCAAGTCGCAGCCCCGGAGCCAACGGACTAGGAGGGTATGGATTCTCCCAGTCTGCCGGAGTAACAAACAATCTGAACAATTTCTTCTCGGGCGACCGCACTCTGCCTATGTACAAGGATAAACCATACTTTGCGCCGCGACGGACGGGTCCAAGGCTGAGACGGAGGAGGGCCCTCTACCTCGGGATAATTATAACCGCACTGGTTAGTTTGTGGTATTATATTTCTTCGTCCAGCAGATCTCCGTGGACCTCGGACTCGGCAAAAGGCGAAGAGCTATGGACGTGGGCGCAGAGCTTGGACGGGACAGAACAAAGATATGATGGCATCCCGTCAAGGAACATTGACTGGGACTCTCGACGGCAGAAGGTTCGCGATGCATTCATTGTCAGCTGGGATGGTTATGAGCAGTATGCTTGGGGTAGGTCTCAATAAGATGATTCCGAAGACCAATCGCTAACCGGCGACTTCTCCCCAGGGTTTGACGAATATCATCCAATCGCAAAGAAGGGCAAGAACATGATCGAGGGTGGGATGGGCTGGCAGATAGTGGATGCGCTGGATACGATGATGATCATGAACCTCACGTCCCGTGTTCAACATGCCCGCACGTGGATTCACAATTCACTACAATATAACCAAGATCACGATGTGAACACCTTTGAAACGACGATCCGCATGCTGGGTGGTCTGCTTTCCGCTCACTATCTATCAACCTCGTATCCCAACCTCGCTCCCATATCCGACGATGATATTGGTTCTCCCGGCGAGGACCTGTATCTTGAGAAGGCCGCCGACTTGGCTGAGAGGCTACTAGGTGCCTTCGAGTCCAAGTCGGGAATCCCATACGCGAGTGTGAATCTCAATACGTCTGCTGGAATCCCCTCGCACGCAGACGGTGGCGCCTCGTCGACGGCTGAAGCGACTACCGTGCAGCTGGAATTCAAGTACTTAGCCAAACTGACCGGCGAGGCTAATTACTGGCGCATTGTGGAGAAGGTGATGCAGGTGGTTGACGAACAGCAAAGTCCAGACGGCCTCCTTCCCATTTATATATACCCAGACACGGGCAAGTTTAGGGGAGAAAACATCCGCCTTGGTAGCAGAGGCGACTCCTATTACGGTATGTATTCGTACCCCGAACGATTTCGACGCTAACAACAATTAGAATATTTGATCAAACAATATCTCCAGACATCGGAGGACATCTATAAAGACATGTGGGATGAGACACTTACCGGCATTCGCAAACACCTGATCACGTACACAAAAAATGCCAAGCTAACTGTTCTGGGAGAGCGACAATCTGGCCTCAAAGGCCCGCTCACACCCAAGATGGACCACCTCGCCTGTTTCCTTCCAGGCACAATTGCCCTTGGCGCGACAGGCGGCATCCCGCTTTCGGACGCCAAAAAGTCCTCCGAATGGACGCGCCGTCAAGACGAGGAGATTCGCCTGGCCAAAGAACTTATGAAGACCTGCTGGGCAACCTACGTAGCCACGAAGACCGGGCTCGCCCCAGAAATAACCTACTTCGAGATCAACACCCCGCACGTCACCGAAATCGACCAATATCCCGACTCCACGCTCGCGACAGGACAGAACCAGAAAGCCGCTAGCAAAGATCTCCCGCTGGCATCCGAAGCCATTTACCCGCTTGGTTCCGAGTCGGCCACCTGGCAGCAAGATATCAACATCCACGCCCAAGACAGACATAACCTCCAACGCCCTGAAACCGTCGAATCCCTCCTTTACATGTACCGTATAACCGGCGACGAAACCTACCGACACTGGGGGTGGGAGATGTTCAAGTCGTTCATCAAACACACGGCCGTGACCGAGAAAATCACATCCCACGACGAAATAGATCCCGAAGACGACGGGCCGAGAGCTCGGATTATCAGCTTCACATCGCTTTCGAATGCGGACGTCATCCCGCCTATTCAACGCGATAACATGGAGAGCTTCTGGATGGCGGAAACATTGAAGTACTTCTATCTCCTGTTTTCGGACAGAGACTTTATCTCACTGGAGGAAAATGTGTTCAATACAGAGGCGCATCCGATGCCGAGGTTTAGGCCGTCAGGAGATTTGAAGACGGGGTGGACGAGAAAAGGTCTCTCTTCCTAGCAACCTTAGTATGTCACTGTAGGGTAATTTTGCAATGCATTTTGGAGTTTGCGTTTGTAACAATGCTTGGCTTCAAGTTGTTGTCAAAGTCTAGCGGGTATATATGTGTACCTATTGTACTTCATCCCTCAATATCTCTCTCCTTCCTCTTTTCGCTTCTGGGAAGAGAACCTATAGACGATCCAGCGCGGCATCAATTAGCCTCCTATACCCGCGAACCGCTTCTTCCAACTGCGCAACAGTAATCGCCTCATGGTCCCCATGCGCAACAAAAATACTTCCCGGCCCATAGAGATACCTCGTCACCTGGCTCCCCTCAAATTTCTTCAAATTCGGTACATCAGTCCCATAATTCACAGTAATCACATCAAAGCCCGGAACATCCGTGTCCAAATCCTGAGGCCCATACCCAGCGACATCCCCATTGGGCCCCGGTAAGAACTCCAGAACGATACTGGGGTTGTCATTCGTAGCATTCGCAACAGCGCGCGTGATGATGTCTCTTGCGTCCTCGGGAGTTCCCGCCGATAAACGCACGGAAACCTGGGCATATGCAGTAGCCGGCACAACATTTGCCGCAACACCGGCTTCCACACTCCCGATATTCAGCGTTGTGCGGCCGTATTTCTTGCTCGCGGGGAGCCCGCCATCTTCAACGGGGATATCGCCTAGTTTGTCAATGGCCGACAATGCGGGCAGGATATCGCTTATTGCGCTCTCGCCGAGCCAGGGATATCCCGAGTGCGATGACTTGCCTGTGGCGTGGACGTGGAAGCTCAGGATGCCCTTGTGGCCCGCGACGAGGGCGAGCTCGGTCGGTTCGCCGAAGATGACGGTACGGTAGCCGTCGCCGACGATTTGGGAAGGCGAGCCGGGCGGTGGGTGAAGGGTTGTGTTTGAGGAGAAGGCGCGCATGCCTGCGCCGCCGACTTCCTCATCGACGACGAAGAGTAGGCCCAGTGGGGCGTCGGGGTTGTCGGAGAGGGTCTCCAGGGCTGCAAAGACCTGGGCGGCGACGCTTCCTTTGGCGTCGTCGCAGCCGCGGCCGGTGATCACGATGTCATCGGTTTGATCATCCTTATACACGGAGTAAGGGATGAATGGCGGAACGGTGTCGATGTGGCTCGTTAGCAGGATACGCGGTTTCACCGGGGCGCGGGGGTATGCGAAGACGTTGAAGCGGGCTGTGCGCCCGGGGACGGGCTGCTTGATGACGTTGAAGTTTTGGGATTCGAGGTATGATGCGAGGAAGTCGCCGACGGCAGATTCGTTCCCGGAGACGGAGGAAATTGAGACAAGGTCTCGGTGAAGGGAAAGGAAGGGGGATGAGCCGATGAGGTCGTTCAGGTCTCGGTCTGGGGTTGCGGAGAGGGGTGATTGTTCATTGGGGAACGAGGCTGTTGCGAGGCTGGCGAGAGCCATTGTAGGGAGAATAGAGAGCTTCATTCCCGCTAACTATCTGTACATATCTTGGGTTAATCTGTGCTCAAGAGGTCTCTTGACAGGTGACGGGGTTTGCTTGCGGTGTTGCAATATCTCGATGTGCGGGGAGACCCACAAGATCCTCTTCGCGCAAACGAGCAACATCCAAAGGAATGAGATTCTACAGATATTCAAATATTAAAGGTACCATGAGACTGGACAGCTTCAGTAACTCGGTATTCTTCAATTCTATTTGGTATGGTGTGCCCCAAGCAGAAGCTGCCTTCTTTTCCAGCTTGCCCAGGTGCATTGGATTTGACCGCCATGACATAGTCTTGGCAGAATCTCGCCGACCTCGGGGAGTACGGAAGCCTCCAAAGACCAAGAGTGCAGCACGAAAATGGCTCTCAAATGTTCGGTCAAGCAGACAGTGAATCCTCCCGAGCTGAGATCCACCATCGTCATCCGCGTCATGGTGCAGTAAACATCCTGCTTTATTGTTGCTGGGATCGTCGGTAACTTTCCTGACTGGAAAATTTAACGCACAGCTATCCCTGTTACTCAGTCGCCGACGTCGTTGTGAGAGAAGCACCAGTCTCACAACCGTCTGGTATGACTGCTTTCCAGTTTGTTATTACCTGGGAAATGCAGATCAACCGCCTGAGAGGTGGGAGGTGAAGAAAACCGGTATCGGCGAATGTCGAAGAGAAGGGTCTGTTGTGGTTGTTGCTGTCTCTCGTGCGCTTCTCCAAAAGGTCCCACGTGAGAGATCCTTGGCTTCTGTCATCACCCATGGAACAACGATGATGGAAGTTGAGAGTGGCAGCCGTTCTTGTGGCTGTTTGGGCCTCGCCTTCAGAGTTCCATCTCGAGCCTTGGTTCACGAAGAAGCGTGAGGCAAACCAGGAGGCGAACCAGAAGGCGGCCCCTCCCTCGCCATGTGGGTTTGACGTCGGCACCAGAAAATTTTGGAACAGACGTTTGGCGTCCGGTGGCCAAGTGGATTAGCGAAAATTATAAGCGACGGAAGGGCATGACCTCCCAAGGGAGGAAGGACCCTGGCGCCGGGAGAAATCCATGGGATTTCCCAGGTTGTTGGGTTGCGCCCCCGCGAACGGCGTCTGGAGTCTCTCGCTCACAGCGTCAGTTGAGAATGCGACTGGTCCCTTCGGACATATATGCACTGATGCAGACACGGCCATTGTCTCTCTGTGGTCGATTTGATAGCTCATGGTATTCTTGGACAATGGACAGTGCGCGAGAAGAGTGATGATGGGTCGCACGGTGTCGCAAGGGAAACCCGACGAGTCGGACCAGTCGAGTCGGTTGGGGTCTAGACGATTTTTAGTGTCTTTGAATCTGTCTTGATTTGTGCTGATTTTGTGTGTGTGAGATTTGTGATGTGCAGTGCGGCCTTGAGGCGCGGTCATTGTTTCTGAGACCTCGCACGCTGGAGATGTATGGAAGGGACGGTGGATGTATCAGAGAAGAGGACAAGCCCATGAGGGCCAGCTTCAAATCAATCAGCCCATGTCCGCTGAAGGTGATACTGAGTAACTGTATCGCCAGGCAGAGTCGTGGCAAAGCACAAACGCAAATGGGACCCATGGGACGCTCCGTCGCGGAATGGAGCCCTGGCCTGATCCTTTGTTCGTTTTTCCAACAGAATCATTCAAGTTCTTCTTCGTCTTCGTCTTCGTCTTCGTCTTCTTCGTCTTCTTCTTCAGAAGAGCACCTCTGTTTTGAGCGCATCACAGCCGTCTGACGCTGATTGACTGACTGATTGCTGCCCACCCTGCGCTGTCCGCCAGTTGTCCACCGACGCGCTCCACGTTTTCCCAGTCGGCTGTCGACGCTCGACTGCTGCCCTACAGCTTTGTCCAGGTGGTTGATTGCTTCCCAGCGCTTTCTCAGGCAGGCAAGAGGCAATTCTGCACCTGCCGTTCATCCCGCAGCTTTCGCAGTTTCTTCTTCAGCGCCAGTCGCCTTTTTGACCGCCACGTCTTCAGCTCTGCTTTGGCCGTTCGCGCGTTAAGAGTCAGAAATTCGTCCCATTGTCGCCTGTTCGTCAGCGTCATCCCTCTCATCAACCCTGTCTTCCTCTTCAATCCTATCCTCTCTTCTTCATTTCTCTTTCTCTCTCTTCTCGTGCAACATGCCTCTACTTCCCTAAATCATCCCGTCTTCTCGTCTTCCCGTACACATTTGTCGCACGTGAGCAAAAGCCTTGCCGATCTGCCATCGGAAGCTTAAACTAGTCGTCTGGATCGAAGATCAGAGAACCAGAGCAAATCCCTGCATATACTCCGGAGAGTTCTGCTACAACCGGAATGTTGAAGCTCTCGCAGCTGCTCGACGCCAAAAGGCGCGACAGTTTCGACACCATGCGCGATCTCTCGCCTCCCTCTCGCCAGCCTCCTCACTCTCCCTTAACCGCGTCCACACCAGTTTCACCTGCGGTGTCTCTATTCTCCGCTAAGGGCCATACGCGTCTCTCAAGCTCTGCCTCGTCGCTGGTCTCAACGCCCGGCCATGGCAATTCCATAGATATTCCGTCGCGGAACCCCCTGACAGGCGTAAAAGAAGAAGAGCCGTGTGGGGCACCAGCGAAAGATTTGGAGGAGGAATATTTCCGTACGTTGGCCTTGCTCCCAGCCTCATCCCGGTCTTTGTTGTTTTCGCGTCGGTACTCCTAAGTAAAAATTCCCGACTAATTTTTGTCATGCAGAACACTTCGATCAAGGACTTTCGGTCGCTGAGGACTCTTACCTGTCTACGGTCTCTACTTGTGATGACTACGACTTGACCGATGCTGGAATGGAAATGGTTCACTCTCCCAAAAAGAGACGCTCTGACAATGCCGCTGCAAACGGGCTTTCTCGCATTGGCTCCCGGATATCCACCATATCGAACCGTTGGAGGTCCAAACGAGTGTCTGACGGCCCAGACGGAGAGTCATTCTCACCGCAACTGCGTTCTCGAACTAGCTCCTCCGCCTCAGTATTTGCCGCCAGCCCGACGACAGCTGCCCCTATGAGCTGGGTAGATCCCGCCCAAGTTCCTCCCTCACCTGCGAGGACAATCTTCGAAGAACGCCTCAGCGAGTCCGGCTCACGCCCAATAGACATTGCTAAAGCGAACCAGCATGACCTTGATGAGTCCGCTCCGCAGGCAACTACTCCTCTACTCCCCCCATTCATGGGTGATGAGCCGACATACCCAATCGCGTCCCGGATACACTCCCCTTTACAATCACCCTCCGTCGCCGATGTTTCGGATGCCAGTCCAGAGACGAATACACTCTCGGATCCTCGCCTTGCTAGCCTCCCGTCCCCTCCACTCTCTACTAAGCCGTCAATCGCCTCTTTCAACCGCCCGCGAGCGGGCACAGTCCGAACAGTTTCCGGAGATGTCCCTCCCTTGACCCTTGCTGATCCAACCGACGAGTGGGCCATTCAGCTCGGTCATGCAAACTTTACTATCCAGCCGGAACCATATGTTCCGGAAGTTTGCGACATCGACGCTTTCCGACAATTGCGAAACCAGTGGGACCTAGCGCAGTGCAACTTCACTAAGCATCTGGTTCGGACTGGAGAACATTACGGAATTACATCGAAGATTTACAAGTTGACGCAGGAAAAGTGGGAATCGATTAGCCGTGAGTGGAAGCGGCATTACGACGCGATGCTCGCCCAGCTCGAAGCAATAGACAGCCCAACTTTAAGAATGATCGAATCGCACTGTGATCTGTGCGAGCAGGTCAAGATCCCAACTCTGCACGACAACAAATTCCCTGAGCTGGGCGATGGCGAGATCGTCGGCCCTATGAAGATCGCACCGGCGACTGGACAGTATCGGAATCGGTCGTTGAAGCGAAACTTCTTTAAGTTTTTTCAAGACTTAGTGTCTCGGGTCTAGGAAACGCTCCATATTCGCCCCTCCGCCGACATCAAAATCGGCACGGCACCGTTTCTATCTTTATAAAAGAAAAATAAATCCGACCAGCTTTGGATGTACAACATCTATTGCTTTTACGCCTCTCGAACACTGAATCAAAACCGACTCATCCAGCGATCGTGTGATGACTAATGTCTAACTGTTCCGATTCCATTTTCACGCCAATGCTATTACTATAGCGACATTATTTTCCTTTCTTATAGATTGCGATCTGTGATACAATAATGACTGATGACCTCAATGCGCCCGCGACTACTGACTCGCAGGCGCAGTTCACTCCTTCATGAACACTTGATAACTTTTTCCTTTGTCACTCCCCACTGCACGATTACATGACGGATGATGTCCCTCTGCCCGCTGTAGTGGCACGGATGTACGTTGTGGTCGGTTGCGTTTCTTATACTTGTATACCTTGCATGAACCAAGGAATTGGTGAAGATCTTGACCCTCGAGAGCGTGGGACGAAAAGAAGAAATGGTAGGGGAAGAGGGACGGTTGCAAGGGCTCTTTTATCCCTGTTATGATACCCGGAAGGAATTATGGAAGGAAATTAAAATCAAAAAGCCTCAATCAGGATGAGACCTTGTGGCACACTGTACCTTATAGAGCTGTTGATACATCTCACAAAGCATGGCCAAACACTATTGATTTGCCTGCTCGTGCAGAATTCTGCGTATAATAAAGCATATTCTATTCCCATAATGGAGATGAATGATTTCAGAATTGTCCCCCCGTGCTTTTTAGGGGTCTGACCGAGACCCTTGCAGAAGGGATTCGAATATGGCCTGAGTCGGGAGAGAGTTTACGTAGGGAGGACTGAAGGCACGCATGTAGGTATAGCATCCATTCAAAACAGAAACAGATAGCTGGACGCAGGCCCTATAGCGGCCATAGCTCTATGTAGGTATTCTGCGAAACGTTTCACAGACGGATCATCAACGCTGCATTTACTTTCTTGTCTCCACCCGTCCGTCGAAACCCAGTCAGGGTATCTGCACAGCCATCCTTCTGGTAACTTACTAGCCCAATCGCTGTAACTGTTCGGTATATCCCGGGCTGTCTCATCCCTGGGCTAGAATAGGATTCTAGTCCATACGCGCCGATGCATAGCACAGCCAGTATATTCCCAAAAAGCAATAAATGTCTTGAGAGTTGTATAACAAGCACTGGCGCTCGGATCGTAGTCGGCACCCTAATCTCAGAAGCTGTACACAGTTGGCTAAGAAGCAGGCAAGCAAGCAAGCGGAGGGCCGGTTTAGACCCTTCCAGAGATGCCATTTTCACAGCTCACTTCAACAACGCGGTGCTCACGCTCATTCAGAGTCACTCCTATCCCAAGCTAGCGTTCTTTTGCCCCTCTGCCCAAAACCCAGGATCAGACTCAGGCAGTGACAGAGATTATACCCAGTACTGCCCCCAAAGCTTCTTCGCGTCTTCGTCGCCGCGAAACTGGAAGTCGACGCGGATTATGTCCTGGAAGCCCTCTGATAGCGTCGGCTCCTTGAAACGCCGGAGGAAATCTCGGAAGGCGATTCCGGGGAGGAGGGTGCGGGATTCGGGGTTCTGTTATCGTTCGGATTTACTCATTAGCATGTTTCGGAAGTAGGTTGAGTGGATACAGGTATGTGGTCCAGCCGTCGTTCATGAACGATGGGTCTACGTGTAGGCGTATGGGGAAACGAAGGGACGTGCGCAAGCGCGGGCAGATGAGGAAGTAAACGCTTTGATTTGAGGAGGCTTACGAGGTTTTTGTTTGCGGCGCGGACCGCGTTATTGTGTTTGCAGATCTCCTGGGAGGCAGAGAAGTAGACGCAACGGATAGGGACGCTATATTCTTTCGCGACATCGATCCACTGCGCTCTCGTCTCAGGATCGGCATTGGTATTGTCTGCGAGAAGGGAAAGGAAAGGATGTCAGTGATTCAATGGCGGAAACTCGATCTGTCAATGGCTCATTTGGGTCCAGAGGGGGTTGGTAGATAGAAGGCTGGTTGAGTTGGCAATCGGGCCTCTGCTTAGCGGTGCTTGCTCCTCAACGTCGGACAGGAATGCAAGGGTTACATGTATGGTTTTATGTGCATGAACCGCACAGTACCAGATGGAATGACTTGGGGGATTAGGGTGTTTTGGAGGACTAGGCTAGACTCGAGGATATGTAGTTGGGATGTGCGTACCGACGGCCACGGACCTTTTGGCCGCAAGATGCTCCTTGGCTACTTTGATGCATTTCGGTCTCTATTTTTCGTTAGTCTCTATGGAATATTGCTTGGATTGGGAAGATAATGAGAACGCACAGTCTTAAGAGTGTCCTGGTTCACTCGCTCATATCCTAGTGGTTCTAAGTACTCCCAGTAGAAAGAAGACTTTCCGGCGCTAGGACTGCCGCAGAAGATGACCAGCTCGAGGGGACTTTTTCGGGAGAATGGGGGGGAGACTGGTTGTTCAAACAACCGTTATTAGCTTAGGTATTCAGCGTCTTTAACACGTTCATTGTCCCATTAGAGTGCAGCCATACCATCGTCGGGGGCGTTAGGCTGTAGATACAGCGTCGGATCGAACGATTCGACGACTGGCTCAGGAGGAGCATCGAGGAAGAACTCCTCAGGGGTCTTGAATGGGATGTTTGCGTTCGCCGCAAATCCGCTTGATGAGGTTAGCACGAGATTCGTCCGCTGTTAAGGTCAGGGGCCTACCGATCGACCGAGGAATGATCTGTTGGCCGTCCAGCGGCATCACCAACAAATACCGACTCCGAGGTATCGACACCAGTGACATCAAGATCGTAGTCGTCGACGAACTCTCGCCACATTCCAGGTCGCGGTTTTCGATAGTCGTCGTCCTCAGTAGCTGCGTAAACGCTCATGTTTATATCCAGCTGTCTCATCACAGCCGAAACGCGAGCTTTAAAGTTGGTAAGGCTCTTGGAATCTCCTCCTGTTTTGTCCTTCTTCAGGCTGATTGCCTTTTGATTTGATATAATGACCACATGGTATCTCAGAGTTGTCTTGTCAGCTCACTGAGGCAAACGCAAGAGATTGTTATAGCATAACCTACCCGTTCGCGTTCAGTTCTTGGAGCCGCGAGGGAACCTTTTCGTGCCACCATTTCCAGTCGCCAGAGTTCGTAGCAAATTTATTACCCGAAGCCGTTTCGACCAAGGTCGAATCCTAGCCACAGTCAGCTCTCATGATATGTTTCACACATTGACCAAACTGGCAACTCACAAAGTCAAATGCGGCAATCTTTGGCTTCTTCGCAGTCGATTCTCGGGCTCTGCCCAGTTCCGCTGTGTACTTGCCGACTACTAATGAGTGGTTGACGATTCGCCAAGATATCTGGTTCGGCTTCTTCTGAGAAGCTGGAGTGAAAAAGGAGGCTGTGACGGTCTCTTCAGAGGGGAAAAAAATTAGGTATCATTATGAGAAACAATAGGAAACCGAAAATATCTCACATACTTTTCACTGCCGCCTCAGTTTTCCGTTTAAGAGGAGGAGGTGAGATTGGTCGACTCGGCGAAGCTGCCCTCTTCAGGGCGCCTCCTGCCATGATGCACAGAATGGTGGAAGATGTTTCCA
This sequence comes from Aspergillus lucknowensis, assembly GCF_044049455.1. NCBI lineage: Eukaryota > Fungi > Ascomycota > Eurotiomycetes > Eurotiales > Aspergillaceae > Aspergillus > Aspergillus lucknowensis. The sequence goes on along the minus strand of NW_027263583.1, from coordinate 164,243 downwards.
GTTACAGAAATACCCAGTTTCATTCGGCATGAAAGGCGTGTCGATAAAGTTCCCGCGATTTTAAAGGTCGACTTGATGCTTCAAAGGTCAGGCAGACGCGCAGACGCGTGCCTGAAAGTCGCGAAGTCACATGCTCTGCGAGTCACCCAAATTGACCACAAGAGAGGAAGTTTATGAGTTTCCATTTCTCCGAGTGAGGAAACAATCAAGTGTGAAGATATTAATTATGTGAATTTAATTTACTTGGAGACATTGCTCCGGGGTATAAGTTAAGTGTAAATCTCACTACTTTGCCCGAGTGTCCAGCGACAGCCGATCAGCGTGCTCCAGACGGACCACAGACTTCAGCTGCTCCCGAAGCCCAAACAAATGTTGAGAGGCGGTCCTCATCAGCTCCTGGTTACTGCCGTCCTGGACCGTGATCGCAGCCTGCAGGATGTAACCCCCGGTCCTTTCTAACGGCGACATATCCCGGAACGAGGGAAGCTGTCGCCGCGGTTCATGTGGTTCCTGGCCATGACTCGGATATTGTAGCACACGGTGTAGAAAGATCACAATGTCGTTATGAATGAAGACATCCCCTTCTACCACGTACTCGGTGACGAAACTGCTTGGGTGTGTTAATGAGATCGTGGCGAGATTCGCGTGCAATAACCGTCAATTTATGGGAATACTAACCTATACCCCCAGGCATCCATTGGAGTCACGATATCTCCTCTGGGTAGAGTAGCACTGGCCGTCAACCGAGCGGTGATAGTTGATCGTGTACCTGCCTCCGGAATGTCCCTAAACTCGAGCTTCCACGGTTGGCTGTCATAATCATACGAATTTCCCGCAGCTTCATCGTGAGACATAGGGTGATCAGGGTCCGCAGATGATGAGGGCTTCGTGTTGTGGAAATCTGCCTCGGAAATAGGACCGATGACTTGCGTGTAAAACATACCCCCATTCAGCATCTTATTGAGACGTACGATATCAGCACCCTGCACATCCCGGCCGGTGCCCCCGCGGGTGTTGATCAGGCCCGGTCTTCGGTAGGCCTTGAAGATCAAGCGCCTTTCCAGACGGTGACGAGGTTGCATGGCCGTCAGGCCAGCAAGCTGTTGCAGCAACTCATGGTGTTGATGCGAGGGGACCGAGGCGAAAAGCACAAGCTCGTGCATTTCACAGAGCGACAACCAGGGAGTGACCAGTCCGGGCCCAATAATATTCCCAGGAGGGCAGAGCCCGGAGGAAGTCGCGCTGGAGTCGGGGCAGGAAGCGACAGCGAGCGGGAAAATCCGGGACAGCGAGGAATTTGCACGTTTCCCGAGTCAAGCGCACTGAACGGCTCGAACGAAGAGGGTTCGTGATCTGGAATTCCAGTCCAAGCAATCCACGGGGATAACGGAGCTGACGATGGCCACACAAAGCTCTCACGACTGTCGATCGAATGGTGCGACTCAATTGGAAGTTGAGGCAATGGAGCTTCAGATGTCTCGGTGTTTCGTTACCGTCTCGGCGGAAGCTCTCGGAGTTGGAGCTGTACGCCAATCCTCGAATCGGAGATCGAGCGGAGGCAAGAGCAAGGATTCAAATTATAGCAGTCGTTGGGAAACAGATTTGGAGTCGAGGCCTTTAGGGGAGAACAATGCGGGGAGGAATTCGATCTGCAGCCAAAGAAAGCCTTTACTCTCCTCACCGACGACTTGGGTTGGGGCAGGCCTGTCGATGTCGTCCCTCCGTTGGAGAATGAGCATCTGACCATCGGATTCAGGACTGAGATTTACCCCGAATCTGTCAGCACCCACCGGAAAGGGCAAAAATGACGGTAATCGCGTTACACAGCCGGTAACTCTGACAGCGAGAGGGTTCCTCTTATCACACCACTGCGATAGACGTTAGTAACTTATCAAGTAGTCCCTCCCTCCTTCTCGCTTCCGCTCCTCCTCTTCTTTTCCCTCTCCGTTCCCTCCCTCGCTCTCAATTGCCTCTCTTCAGTGTCCCCAAAACCATCTCTTGTAAATTATTCAAACGCTTTCTGCTCTGTTCGTACTATTATTTCGATTCTTCTCAAAAGCAACTTACAACCTTAATTCCACCCAATCTTACAAATCCACGAACAATATTCAAAATGCGTGCCACCATTGCTCTGCGAAACGCTACGCGGACCCCGCTCATCCGCTTCGTTGGCAAGCGCTCTGTCCCGCGTATGTTCTATATGACAATACGGGCCGCTTCCAGTTGCTAATGGCGTGTTAGAATCCGTTGATCACACTCCGCGTCCTCATCCTGCCTCTCCAACCGGCGCCCTTCCTGACTCTTTCGCCGCCTATCGGGCCAAGGCACAGCAGCACGGTCCGCTCGGACGTGCTTCTTTCACACAGGGTTCTATTGGTCGCAGCCCTGGCGCGTCTCTCGGACCCATCCAGCCCAAACAGGGCGAGTTCTTCGACCGTACCGACCTTCCTACGCGATTTCATCGGCTACCGTATACCGAGGCTGAGATCGAGGCCATCCAGACTGGCGGCGCCAGCCTATACGCTTAAGTCTGTGACTTAGCCTTCGCGAATTATCTTCTCCGAATGATGACACGATGATGGGCAAGGATAAGACACGTAGATGAGTGGCATGCTTGAGACGCGAGGGAGGACACTCTGGCGGTCGCTTCCTTGTTCGAGATATTTCTGAGGCTGAAAGGCAACCCCCTGTGGTTGCAAGCCTTAACACTTTATTTTAGGTCCAGCTTGACCATGGCCCGAGACCACTTTCCTTCCCTACTTTCCTTCGTCTTTTTTTTTCTGGAACGGCGCAGTCGGTTTTACTGGTCTTCATGCTTAGCGGTTTATATTCTTCCGGCGCGCACTATGCGGGATATATTTGATATCAGATTTTCGAGGTCATAGACGGCTAGATTCAAAAAGTCGGGAATGCTGGAAGCAGAGCCCTTGCACATTCATGTCCATACAGGTCATCCATACAAGATCAGAAAAATTGATCACTTGATTAATTACCACCAGCACCCTTCGCAACGCGTAGACCTGTTCATTTCCTTGACACTGATGTCTGGGCCTTGGGGCTCGTGCACACGTGCCTTGGCCAGATCGCCAGCGCTTTCAGCCACGCAGCCACCCCAACTTAGCATCAACTACGCCCCATCCATCGACCCCCAGTGATCCTCAATTGATCACGTCGCCTGGCATATGGGTAAAAGAGGAATCCTACTCATTCAGGTCTAACCAGTAAAATGGCTCTCGGTGGTAGAAATACCATTACCTTCACCGAGGTGGACGAGTTGAACAATTCAGCATCAACCTTCATCTACTCCGAGCTCTCGTCAGAGCCAATATCACTCAAGGATGGCAAAGGGAACGAAATAAAAGGCCGTGTCGATGTAACAGTGCGTCCACTGGCATGTCTTTCATCCAGATACGCAACCGACTAAATATTCAGCATGCTCCCGTCACCTCAACATCATGGTCTGTAAGGTCTCTCCGGAACGTCTTAATTGATGTCTTCCTTCCTGCCGGATACCCGCACAGCGTGAGCGAAGACTATGTCCCGTGAGTAACCGAAAAACCTCATCGCTCGCGTAGACACTAAGGCTTGACAGATATCAGATTTTCGTAAGCTGAACATTCCATACCCGTGCATTGGACAATACTTAGGCCGACGAGGACTCTCTTCAAGCATTCAGTAGCTCCATAGCCGGACTACTTTCATCCAGAGCAGTTCTCCAAGGTCAGAAGCCTCTAAATTTCACACAATCGCTAGGCTAACCGCCACAGGCGTCGGAGTTGGCAATGCTGATGCATCCCCAACCTCCGCTCTCCTCCTGCATATCCTCCAAGATACCTCCGGGCGTATTGCGACCATTCTCTTCGCCCACCGGGTCGGGACAGCTCTTGAGCCCGAATGCAAGATGTATCGATTTGCCGCGGACATTTTCAATGACCTCGCCATGGTGCTTGACTGTTTGTCGCCTATGATTCCTGCGGGTGTCGGTCGCGTGACTATCCTCAGTGCGGCTGGCGTGCTTCGTGCCCTCTGTGGTGTTGCTGGGGGGAGTTCAAAAGCGAGCCTCAGTGCTCATTTTGCAAAGTGGGGGAATCTTGCTGAAGTTAATGCTGTAAGTCACTTTCGATATGTCAGTCAATAGGTGTTGTTTGTGCCAGAAGGCTAATACATCTACCTTTCTCGTTCATGGGAATAGAAAGATTCATCTCAAGAGACCGTTATTTCTCTCATCGGCATGCTAGTATGCTCCTTCTACCACTGCCTAGATGCATGAAGAACCAGAACTAAATCCACCTGGAAAACTAGGTTGGATCCGTCGTTGTCTCCCACATCACCAGCTTCGCAGGAACATGGCTCACCCTCCTTCTCCTTCTAACCCTCCACCTATCCCTCAACTACGCCGCCGTACGCTCGGTCCAAATGACAACCCTAAACAGACAGCGCACCAACATTGTCTTTTCATCCCTCCTCTCCTCAGACCCTGACTTCACCCCGTTCACCGCCAACCAGGACCAGACCCAACCCCCGAAAACAGAGAAGCCTAAGCACGTGCAAGTTCTCTCTCCCGCCCAAGTCTCCAAACAAGAACATATCTTCGGTGCATCCGGCTTCCTAGAGTGGTACTCCACCGAGGAATCCAGAGCACCCGAGGTCTTAGGGCAGTGCCAAATCGGCGTTTCGCTCCGCCAATTTCTCTCCTCGCCCTTTTCTTCCTCGTCCACCCATACGATCTCAACACCATCCGGTTCGCTTAAAACTGCCCTTCCCTTGGCCCAATTGACAGCTCTTTTCAAGGACGAGGATTACATACTCCTCCTCATTGCACCCCCTACCCCCTCTACAAACGCCGGCCCAGCACCGAAGCCAACAGCAAAAATCCTCCTTAAACCAGCTAGCACGCCAAAGACTCAGCTCAAGGCATGGGTGCATGCTCTACTCGCCGCCCGGACTCTTAGTCTGCGATCACAGCCTGCCGATGAAGATCAGGTTGGCGGCAACGGCAACGACGATACAGAGATGATGCTGTCCATACTCTCGCGGACGTTGAGCATTTTGAACGATTCTTCGCGGTTCGAGGGATATATTTGGGCTCTTGGGGAGGTCGGGTGGGAAGTCGATGTTGAGGGGGGTAGTGGAGTGTCTGCGTTGGAGACGAGGGTTGGGACGAGAGTTGTTGTTTCTTGAATGTATCTCTTCCGTTAGTCTCGGTGTGTGCCTGAAGCGCATAATTCAGAGGGAATGAAGGGCGAATACAAGACTGCGTCTTAACAAATCAGACCTGGGCCAAGTACCAACTCAGCTACCGCTCCGAGGTTATGGAGGTTACCATGCGAGATACAGAAAGAGGTACTTCCAAATATTTTCAACGTACTAATCACACATTGGGTATCTAGACAAGCATACTGTACGAAAACTTGTAAATGCCATCCATGCCAATGCCAATGTCATCTCGTGCACGACCTAGAACACACAGAAGAGTGTATACGCCAGCCGGACAAATAAACGCAATGATTCGCCCTCTCGTTTCACCCAGAGGCGCGTACCATGTATGCATCAAGCGGAGTAAATAATCGTCTCAGCCTTTTCGAGAAAACGAAGGTAAAGGAAGAACGTAAAAGAAACCAGCGCCAGGCAGAAAGCCTCCCATTCCATAAGGACCATTCTATCTATGTTTTTGGAAACCGAATGCTCGCTCACTCGCTTGTTGTATAACGCCTGCTATGAAAATGCTTTCGTGTGTAAAAAGGATAAGTGCCAGTGCATTACACCATCCAGTCGTATCGGAGACACGGCCTCTTTAGGACCGAAGGGAAATCGTGGGGAGTGGTGGATCGAGGTACGAAATCGGTCGTGAAGTTCTATAAGGTTTGAAGTTCTGTAGTGGAGATGTTGCCGTAGAGCGAATGTTGGAGCGTTTGAGAAGCTCTAGTCATTCATCCGGAGGGTACCGCATGCTTTGGCTGCCGTTGCCCCGCTTTTTGAACCCCAGTCTCATGCCCATCTTCTTCCATGGGTTGTCGGCGCGGCTCTTGGGGCTGGTCCCATGCATGCTGGGTTCGCTCGAGGGAGGAGTTGTCGGAGGAGTCATAGGCTCTCCCGTGCTCGACTGCAGACTTCCTGAATCGTCCGTCAAGCCAGCCGACCCTGAGTCACCACTTGTTGTACCCGAAGTCTGCCCCGAAGGCGAGTTGGACGACTTGCCCATGGAAGTAACCGCGTTGATAGAGAAGTTGGAACGAGATAGATGGTTAGCGGGTGGGCTCGCAGACACGGGGGAGCCCATCTCTCTTGACGATCGTGGTGAAAGGCGCCCTCCTTTCGAACGAACTCGCTTGACCGAATGCTCATCGAGGCTCGAGTTGGAAACAATCGTCACGCGGTCGTCGTGGGAAAACAAGGGCTCGGAGAGTGGAAATACATGTGCGGAAGATGAGTGCGCGTTCAGAAAAGGCATAAAAATCGACTCCTCCATTAGGTCGTGAACAAGCTTGACAGCGGCGTCGAGCATCGAGGGAGGAGGGGGGATCGACGCGTTGGCGTGACGGACAATGTCATCCCGAACTTCACTGGAGACGTTGATCTCACGCGGGGAGCCGGGAAGGATGTACGCGGACAACAGCCGTTGCCATAGCATGCGCAGATGGCGGCTCTCCGGGCAATCCGCGGTGATAGGAAACTGAACTAGCTGACGGCTAAGGTCCTCATAGGCTTCCCGATACCGCTTCGCGTCCAGTGTAAACTCCAGAGTTTCCAGACAATGATTCTGCGATAGGTATGCCATGAAAGCGCTGAGGGTGTAAGGAGCGGGTGCTGTGTTTGCAAGCACCTCATCAAGCGTTGGTCGCATGGGACAAAACGTGCCCTGAGGAACAGCCAGACTTAGCGGACGTGAACTAGAAGGGTCCATATCCTCGTCCGACTCAGTATCTGATGATGAGGAAGTCGGGGAGAGTTCAGGCGTTGAGCTGGGGGAGTTGTTCCAAAAGAGTAGAGGAGGGTGTAAGGATCTCTTCTTCAGCATCGCGCTTAGCGTTCGTCCCCTGCTTTGGATGAATTTTGAGAGGGAAATTCTCGCACACTCTTCGCCCTTACCCGAGACAAGGGAGGGTGAACCTGTCTCGCCGAGAGCGTTCGGAGAGGTGAGGTTGGGTAGTTAGCCTGCCAGGATCCAGTGGGCGAGGCAGGTCGGCAGGGCTGCTGACCAAGGACCGAGACCGTTCGATGCGGGAAGCCGGAAGAGAGCGAAAACGGTGTTACAAAGCTTGAACCAAGGTAGAGGTAGGAACAGCTTTTCCGAAGAGGTCGTTTTGGGACGGTCAGTGGTAGAGTGTGAAAGGGGAGAAGTTAACGACGAAGAGAGGTTGTCTTGAGCAAAGGCGGCGGGCGGTTAGCTGAGGAAGGAGAGAGAGAGTAAGACGATTGGTAGGATAAGCGCACGCAGAAGGTCATACAAAATGCATAAACAAGAAAAAAGGAAAGAGATAAGGGAATAAAGAAGGTTATTAATGACGACAGGAGAGACAGAAGGGGGGAATGGGGGGGAGAAGGGTGTTGAGTATGAGAAATATTAATGGGAGAGAGGGAGTGGGAACTTTGGGAGAGAAATGAAGTGATGTGATGGACGCTGCTGGGTGCTGATCAGCCAACTCTTGCTGGGACCCACCCCTAGCCCGGCTTTGGCACAGCAGCCTGAGGCTAGGCTATGCTAGGCTAGACGAAGAAGGAGGAGAGAATGAAGAGAGAAGAGGGGGTCTGACCAATCAACAGCCAGGCTGTCGATCCTCTGGAGCCAGAACCTTGGGCGCAGTGGCTAATCAGGCCGAGGTCGGCGGGGACGGGGTCTCATCTCTCAGCGCCTCTGATAAGACAATTGGCCCAGAATGATGCCATGCGATGTCATTGAAAACCACGAAGATCACGGTGGATTGCCGAAACATCCAAATTTTGGTTGCCAGACACGCAAATCACAGATCAGGGAACTGAACACTCACTTACCAGGGACTGATGCAATGCGGCGGGAAAAAATGCAGCAAGGTATTCGACTGTTGAGGAATTTTGTAAATCTCTCAGGACGATCTGAGAGAATAATGGGAGGGCAGTGGGATTAAGTATGAAGGCTCCTTAAAGGTTGTGTATCCTGAGGAAATGCTTGAATGTTAAGACAGGATCGTCTTGTCTGATAATAATCAGAAGCCACCAGGAACAGGGTCTTTCCAGCTTTTGTAGGGGCACAGCCAAGACAGAGGCTCCAGGCGTGCTCTAGACTATCTGGGTGGCAACAAGCAACAAAAAACAGTGAAAAATTATCAAAAAACAACTCTGAAAAAAAAAATTCTGGTCAACATGGTCAGGTAAAATGCGGGCTGGCCTGAAAAACACTCCTCAAGGCAATGAATGACTCAATTGCTTTGAATTAGCCTCTTCAAGACTTTTATCTCTTTATCTCTGGAAATTCCTTTCTTGGCCGCACAGTGGACGGTGTTTGGACTAAGTGATTCATTCGCCTTTATCTCCTGCAAACCGTTGTGGTGGAACTTGAGAAAATTCCAAGTCCCGAGATGCTTCGACAAGAGAACCTTAAGCAAAGCAGGCGAGAATGTTATCGTGAAGCCCCAAAAAAGGACTAAACCGTGACAGAAAACATGTTCGGCCTTGATAACTGAGGATGATGGGGAACCTTTCATTTGTCGAGCGACGGCCTGACCGGGGTTGCCTCGTCATCTCATTGGATGCAGCACGAAGGATCTGCGGATCGCCAAGAAGGCGGTGCAGGATGAGGCAAGGGAGACAGTTGACTTCGGAGAACTGCTTGAACAGGATCAACTGTCCGGACAAGGTCGATTGAATGGCAGATTCGAAATCAGCATCAAGATGCAACTGACAGTTCATCTCCGCCAGAGTCGAGTCGGACAGTCTGTTGTGCATCTTCAGGTGCAGGTGTTTACCCAGTCTTACCCAAGACTGGCACTCACCTGGGCAAGCTTGTCCTCCTGCCTGATTTGATCCACGCTATGCCACAACCGTCGGAGGGCCGAAAATTGATCTCTTTCGATCAAAACCTGGGTCCATGGACAAAACACTATGACAGGTGTTTGGGTTGGCGCTGTGCTCTCACCACTCACGACCCCTACTGCCTGGGGCTTTGCAGGCAAAGCACCAGGCCTGCAAGGGCCTGAGGGCATCGATGCATGGCTGAGAAGAAGTTAATTTTACGGCATCGTCTTCTGTGTCACAGCTGCTCGGAGGTTCTCAGGCCTCATTATTCTCTCGCTCTTTTGATGCTGGAGGTTGTGCCTGGTATCCATGACGAGATGGGAAAGATGGGGCGTGTGGGGCGTGTGGGGCCAACCTTCCTGCTTTGAGTTGGTGTGCGGCGAAACCTTGAACCTGAGAAGGAAGAAAAAGAAAAGGGTGGCTCACGTCTTCCAGAACGCCGCAGAACAGGCAAAGAATTCCAAAGAATGTGGGAACGAAAGTGACCTGGGATGGCCCAAGAACCCAGAAGGCGCCAGGGAAAATAGTAAGCAAACCCACGAATCAGATGACGCTTTGGAGCCCCAGTCCGGCGATCCGTCCAACCAGTCAGCGCTTGCTGACCACGGGGCCTGAGAACTCTTGCGTGGACATATCGCTGCGGGGCGTGGAAGAGATGCGTTTGGCCAATGGCATCTGGTGTGTGGCACACAGCAACCCCACACAGCTCCACCCTGGGCGCAACCTGTGAGTTGCCCTCACGAACAACGTGATCTCCTTCCACCTCCTGACTGCTCACGCGATTTTTCTCCTTTCTTTATCAGAGCTCAAACGACCTCGGGAGTCATCATGCTACTCCAGTGGTGGGCTCCAGCTCTGGCGCTTGCTGGCTCGAGGAGCCGACCTCAGATTCTCAGTCGTTGCCAAATATGCCGATGCTAGCGTCGACCCTGTCCACTCATGCGACGCGAGGCATGCGCTGTAGGTTGACTCCATGGGACATGATGGATCAAATATGCTTACGTATTCGGAGAGGCAAGCGTTGCACCGCAGACGCTACCGGGCTATCAAGTGTCAACAGCGACCTCGGGATGATTAAGAATTGCCTTTTCGTGGCACAGCACTGCTGCAAACTTGAAAGCAGTCGCCTTGGAGATGACGCATTTTGGCCATATCAGGAACAAGCTTCCATCACGTCATATTCAAGATCTTCAGGTTTATCCTTCATGCGCAGATCTCCTTCAATCTCTGGCTCAGTTCCACATTGCTGGAATTACCTCCCGTCAATCACGGAGTCGTGAAGGAACTCCGTGCCCAAGCCCTCTTCTCCTCCACTGCGAGTGGTCACGACGGTTGGCCGTGGACATGAGAAAGCAAAGCCACCCTCAAGGGCCCGAGTCAAGGCTCCCGAGGTCTAGAACTCCGAATTCGCAGGCATAATACAAGAAGAGTTCGCATCCCATTATATCTTTCCTTCGGGATCGGTAGCAATTTCAAGGATAGAAAATTCTCTTCCCGTCCAAACGGTGGCAACCCTCGGAGTGCAACGTTACTCTCTCGAATGCCACAGAGAAGTTTCTTTCTTCATGCCAACACCGTCAGCTCTGCAAAGGCCAGGCCGTCGTAATGTAAATTCTCCTGGATTCTCCGATAATACTCAGAATTTCCCCCGTCATTGTCCTTGATTTCCGTCGGGTCTTGCCGTCTCCCTTCGTTCATCGCACACAGCCTTGCCACCGCGGTCGGCCAGGAAGTAGATTCCGTGGATTCCACCGAGCCTGGAACCTGAAACTCTTTCCCATCCCGTGTCTCATTTCTCTTAGTTAGATCTGCCCTCAACCCGGTTCCATGGGCTTGCGATCCACAACTTCATCTCGTGATCTTCAACCTAATCTCCCGTCGCCAGCGATTGAGTTTGAAACCCGATGATCTGAGCAAACACAGAACCGTCCAGCTCTTTCGCCAGTGTTTAAGAATGAAGAAGTACAGAGTACGACTCTGCTGCAGCAATACCCACTCTCAAGACTCAGGTCACAACGCGGAGGGCGAGAAGGACAACCCGACAGACTTCAAGAGCTCCCCTGGTTCCCACCCGATGCTATCCGAGACGGCCAGATGACTCTTGGTTCCAGAATTCAGTGGAGAATCTCCTCAATGAGACCACGGAGCGCAATGCCGAGAGTGTCTTTGCTCCACCAAGAAAATCTTTTATGTAACTTCCTCCATCTCTTTTGCCCGAAGTCTACCAGCCTCGGAGATCGCCTATTCACTCCCTTTGCCTTTGTCACGGTTGGGCCGATTGAAAGCCTGAGCTCTGAGAAGACGAGGAAGTTAACGAGTCGAGACTGGCAAAAGTCGTTCAGCACAGACGTCGGAGAATTTCTGCACTGGTCTCATCGGATCGCCCTTCCAAACACCTAGATCACGTGATCATTACCTTCCCTCCACGCACTTGCATGCCCATGCCAACCATCTGGCGTTGCCGAACGAACCTTCCATCTGAAAAGCAAAACGAATCCAACAAAGACAAGCTGTCTGGGCTCCGAAACCTGAGTGGCTGGCCTTGCCCTTCCCCGCTCAATCTGCCGAGCTGCATCAGCCATCAAGTCCGCTTCCCCTGAGATTGGCCGCCCGCCCTATTGCGTCATGACGGCATGGGCGTGGAAGCTCGTCTCATTGCGGAGAAGGAGGAGCCAACAAGCAGCGCAGCTGCGTGATTGCGTGAGCTCAAGCTGGAGGGGTGGGAGATGTGTCAGAAGGCGACGCCCTTCCTTTTGGCAACGAGAGATCTGTTTGGGTGAAGTTCTGCGCTTCGACGCATGCCAACGTCCACGAGTCTAGATTTGGACACACTTTCGTCGATCCGGAAGGGGAAGCCTGTTGAAGGAGTTGGAGCTTGCTGCATCGAGGAGCTGTTCGTGCGTCAGACATGCTTCTTGTCAGTGCAGGGGGGGAGCAGAGACACCCGTTGCGTCTGTCCGTGACTCAGAGTTGTCTGATCTTGTCGCTTCTGGCCTCAAGGTTCCGCTCTCTCACACATGTCTTGACCAAGAGCGAGACAGGAGTGCCCGCCCAACCTTTCCAACACGGCTCTCCCAAATCCAGCTCACTCTCACGCCTGCTGACACAATCTCCCCAACAAACAACTGCGCCTTACCCCGCTCCCGCCTAAATACACCGACACATCCAATGAGCGCAGGACGTCCCGATCTGGCCCTATCAAGAGCAATCAACTTCAAACGAAATGCAGCTTCAACCCCGCTCTTCGGGTACCAACCAGCTGGCTCATTCGTCTCAACAGCAGTTGACAAAGAGTTAGCGTCACTGAATCGTGGCTGAATCCCAGCCAGAAACTCAATTTCTCGTTTTGAATATTGAATCCGAGACTGTGGCTTCATGTTGTTCGGATCGGATGCTCATGTGAGATGTCTCGTGTTGTGTTCAAGTCAATAAGCAACGCCATGTTCAGGTGAGTCTTTCTTGACCCCTTCAGATCCATTTTAGGCATCTTAGTTCGTTATGATGGAGAGAGGGACGCGTCGGTTCGAGGCGCATCATCGAGTCGGAAATCTGCAGCGTCGAGCTTGGCGAGACAACTCGTCTCTCCAAAAGTACGCCTTTGCAGAAGAGATCTGGGCCAAATCTTACAAACCTCTATGAATGAAAAGGACTCGAGGAAGATGCATTGATGAAAAAGTTATTCGGCATGTTGGGGAAGAACAGACTCCTGCTCGCTCGTATTACAAGACAACAACATGCCCAGATATATATGGATACCGAACACCGCCAACGCCCAATCAGACAATGATTAGTCTGAACAATGTTTACCCAAATGCACCCCAGAACAAAATACTCTCATCGTCGTACTGCAACATTCATATCCACCACAGCGCCCTACCATCTCCGGCGAACTGGGCAACATCTTCTCCCTGACAACGTCACTTCCCACATGAGCATCGCGTATCGGCCTCTTGCACGAGAGACAGCAAGACATACCTTACTTACCTGGTTGGTAATGACTTCAGACAGCCACCTGTGTTTCTCCTCTTATCAACGCTCGCAAAGACACAAATTTGCGCATGTCGGAGACCAAACCAATAAACTAGCCCCAACACACCATGCTATGCCCTGCTCTGCCTTCTGCCCCATACTGCCAAATACAAATCCTGACCCGGGCGTAGGTGAGTAAACGACTGACAGGTTGGCAAAGACGAGACAGCACCAACTCACCTGCCCAGAATCTTCCCAACCTGGCCATGGATGGAATGATATGGTCCTATCTTACCCCGGCACAGCACGGCACAGGACAAGATAGCACTGTCCTGTCCCTGTGACCGAGCTGCGACATACCGTTTAACAAGCAACACTCACTGTCTCCCTGCCCCTTCCCTTGCCCAATTACCAATCCCAATACCGCAAGTCCCGATGAGCCACGTAGCAGCCCAATGCCGACCAGGCCCAGCGCATAACTTGCATCGTAGGTTGTATGTTATCATGGTGACGGTGCTCCTGCCGCTGTTCGAACGACGTGCCCAGACCAGATGGATGGACCCGGCCAGTCCTCCGCGTCGGAAAATCGTCTTGTCTCTTTCAAGCGGCCTAAGGGCAATTGCGTAAGAAATCAGAAGCAGATGTAACGGACGTCCCTCGACGCACTTTCGTGAACCGCACGCAGCAGCCTCAAGCTGTTCCAGGACATTGGCCGTGAGTGTGGAATGCGCATCTTCTTTGCTAGGTGATGAGATTATTGAAAAAAGTAGCCAAGGGCCCGGCAGTAGAAGATTGTCATATAGAATTCCAAGGTTAATTGTTCTATCGCACACCCTGCCCAAATATAGACTGGATCAAGGTAACTGGATAATCAATACACAGCCCAAAACACTCCAACTCGCTGCGCTGTCCAATGTGCAGGATCAAACGATACAGTAACTATTATCGCAACAGAAAGTACAGGCTTCTGAACGGAGAAGTTGACAGGCGCTCTTCGAATTGACAAAGTGGGTAAGACCAAGAGGACGAGGACAGGCAGTCAATGGAAACAATGAGAAAGGCTGCAAGGAAGCAGAAGACTGGGAAACTTCGCAAATTGAACTTCCGAGAGCAATGACATTCCTGTGGGCATGGGCAGGGCAAAGGAAACCATTTATATGCTAAAAATGCCACATAAATAGACGACTACCCTGAGAACACGCGCGAGGTCTCGTCCATCGGATGCCAAACCGAAACGCCTTTCTGCAACATCATCAAGACCACCATTGACGAGCCGTCGGGGCTGGAGGAAGCGGCTGCGGGAAGTATCAAGGCGCCTCGGAGAAAAGGTCAGGTACTCGGGCAGTGATCATATACTCAGAAACAAGATGAAATCTAGAATTAAATGGCTCATGCCAGAAATGCGGGACAAAGCAGTGCGGAAACAACCAAAAGACGAGGATTAAAAAAACGCAAGTTCGCCGTTCCAAGCCGTAGCACATAATGAATGATAATGACTAGAGGATGTAGATGGTGAAGAGAGGTTGTTCGAGGGGTCCAGTCGTTTCCGAATCTAATTAGCCTCGACGAGTAGGTCACGAAACAAGGCGGGTGGAGTGATTGCTCAAGGGACCGGTCCAAGAGAAAATATAGAAAGATATATCCGCCCTACCCGACATAGTGCCCATCTGCCAGCAGCATCTGCAAGCGGCACTATGCTCGTGAAGAAATATGAGGTTGGGTGAGGACCCAAGCTGTGATAGTGTAAATAGACCATGTTGTCTTCCAATCCTCCCAGAACAGCGAAAAGGAAAGAAGAGCCGAAAGCCAACATGACAAGGATATCAAGTCGTATTACACAGATTCCATACTCAGAGCAAGGTGTCAATCGTTCAACCTTGGGAAAGATGAGCAGGCATGACACAGATTTGGGGAGCAGCAGAATGGTCACCTACCGCAGCATAACGCTTTCATCACCTTCTGAACGAAGGTGGGCTGCGGCTCATTGCTCGCCTGTTGGCCGCCTTGGCCTGGCTGATTCTTCGCCGCATTCGCTGGACTGTCGATCCGACCTGGGATGTTTGCGTTTGAGTTTTGGAATTGTGCCGTAGTTGACGCCGCCGGCGTCGCGTCGAATCCCCCGCTCTGGCGTTTCGGCGGGATACCGCCTCTGACGTTTGGCTGCTCGCGCGTCTTCCCGACTCCGGGTTTCGCTGGAGAAGGGGGCGGGGGCTGCGCGGCGTTTAAACGGTCTGCGGTCACGCCGGGTCTTTGGCTGTTGCGTAGTGGCTGGCCGTGGAGGTCCCTGGCAGATGCAGGAAGGGCATTGTTGTGGAGAGCCTGCTGGGGTGTGTATGACTTGTATTCCCATCCCCTGCCATTGTTCAACTTCATCCAGTCGTACTCTCCATCCTCAACTTCCCCGGCGTTTTTTAGGGATTGGGTGAGCAAGTCGCGCAGGTAATCGTAGTCGGGGGTGTCTTCAAATCCAAGGTTGCGCACATAACTCAAGTACTTGTTGAACTCTTCTAACGGTCGTCAGTGTACGTAAGCCATGGTAGGACTGGTGGGTGTACCTGGAAAGCCCTCACAAAGATCCTTAATCGCTGTGGTTTGCTTCTTTTCCCCAATCTTTTCGTACTTTTGCTTGTTTGTGGCAGCCTTCAGGCCCTGCCATGGGAGGCCGCCTCGCAAGAAGTACAGAAAAACATGGCCTAAGGCCTCAAGGTCATCTCGTCGTGACTGCTCGCGTCCCAGATGGGTGTTAATGCTCATGTAGCGTGCTGTACCGGACAGTGACTTTCGCTCGCGGTATGGAATATGCTGCTTGGTTTTGGGGTCCCGATATTGCTTGGCCATTCCAAAGTCAACTACATGGATCACGTTGGTGGCTTTCGAATTCGGGCGACCGATGAGGAAGTTATCAGGCTTAATATCACGATATATCAAGTTCTTTTCGTGAATGGTTTGAACGCGGGAAAGCTGGCAACGTCAGATTGTTGCGGGAATAAGAAAACCGGCATTACACACCATCTGCTTGGCAACCATGACAACGGTTTTCACAGAGAACCGTCGATTGCAATGGTCAAATAGGTCTTCAAGACTGGGACCGAGAAGGTCAATCACGAGGATGTTATGCAAACCTTCCTGGCCAAAGTAGTAGACATTGGGAATGCCAGCTAGACAAATCAGTGAATGATCCCAACTAGCTCCTAGCAAAGCACTTACGGCATCCAACTAGAATTTTATACGTCCGATACTCATCTCGCAGCTGGGGAGCATCGCTCTTCCGGGGTTCCTGCTGATGTTAACTGCCGAATTTGGTTTCGGAAGTAAGGTGGGGACGTACAAACTTGATAGCGACCTGCTGGTTATTCAGGAGGTTCGTGCCCTCGAAAATCACACCAAAGGACCCTTCACCAATTTTCTTTCCTACTCTGTAGTGGACACCCACCACATTGGACGATGAGGAAGCCATGTCTGCGCGAATGCGAGTCGGGAAACCTTAACGACGAGGCAATCGTGCGGAAGACTCGGCGGGCGGCAAACACGTGAAGGCTAGTTTCTGTTAGAGAAGTCGGGATTGATTTAAAGGATGGCGGAGAATACAGGGGGTGTGTGGGAATGATGGCTTACAGAAACGTCCGATGAGTACTCTGCTACACCATTCATGCAATGACCCAGTGTAAATGGCGAGGAAAGAGGATTCAACAATGCCGACGGCGATGACCCACGGCCTGTAATCGCGGACCAAGACCCGAAACGAGACCGGGGAGCAGTCGAGGGGACGAAAGGATGGAGAGTGGGAGAGGAGTGGGATATCAAGGTATTTTCCGGGGGAAGCTGAGTCCGGCGAGGAGTCACGGTGCGGAGAGAATGGAGAGGATCTCGAATCCAACTGCAATTCCTTGGAACGGTGGAGAAATCGAGAGGAATTTCTCAAGGATGCAGATCAAGAAGGAGGAGAAGCTCCTGGGAATCTGCACCAACTGCGCAGCAGTCTCTGGAACTGCAACCGGCAGTGGTTCAATGAAATCGAGGGAGGCGGATGGGGAGGAGACAAGAGGTGTGGAAGAGAAGGAGAGCAGAGGAGGGAGATGGAGATCCACGGAGGACGATGAGTGGGTAGGGGGGAGAGACCCAGCGGTCGGTGCAGGAAAAAGGAAAAGGGAAAACGAGGCGGAGAGAGACAAGATCTGTGAGAGGCACAGGGAGAAACAGAGGAGGTCAAGTCTGGTAAGGGCAGAACGCCCGTTCCAGGCCAGTTTGCTAAGGTGGTATGGTAACTTTGGTATTAGGTATCAGTCAATCTGTCCGTGCCACACGCCATTATGACTCCCATTACTGGTGAAAGGTATTTCTTTGTCTAATTTTCTCTTTTCGTATGGCAAATGGTCCTTGCAAAATTATCTTTGAAAGACAAATTGTCGTGTCAGCCGAGAATCAAGAAAAACCCTCATCACTGGCGGGCGTCAGTTGGGCTTCGAGCGAAAAGCGGATCCCAAGCGCAGGCGGTGTTCTTTTGACTTCAGGCCTCGGCCACAGGAAGCTTCTTAGGTTTCGTCCTGACGACGATCTTGGCAATCAGTCCTTTGAAGCCAGGCCTTTCATTGGAGAAAGAATCAGGTTTCAATTGCGAGGAAGAGAGGGCGGACAGCGAATACCAACATCATAGGAGGAAACGAGCTCTATCCCATGATAAATTGCGCCCCGGCAAGGGACTTGAGTCTGGTTTTGTTACTCTGGTGACTATCGCGAGTCGCAGAATTTGACTCTGACTGGAATGCGGATGGACCTTCATCTACCAATGAATGGACTGGATCCTTCGCAGAAGCTCAGATTCCACAAAGGAGAGAAGACGAGCCTCTTGGATCCTCCAGTTTTCCTTTTCCTCCCCCTGACCAGTCAATTGTCACCACTGCAGGCTTTCCCTCCTTTCGCATTAGCTGGGCTTCGGTTTGAGATATGGTATTGGTATGGTAATGACAATGGATACCGCGAGGCGACAGAAAAGTTAAGTTGAGACGACTTCAACCCCACTGCACCAATGGTAAGAAATGGTAATACTAATACGGTCAGCCTCTATTTTTACCTCCTTTCCATTCCCTCAGTTGATTTGAGATATTGCTCAGGATATCATGCCTTTTGTTTCCCGTCAAGGTCGAGATCCAGGTACATTTCGGCTCCAGCCGACGGGCGTACCTGCTGATACTCGCTTCCCCCAGTTGCATACAGCCACATATGTGCCACCGTCTCTCCTTCCGAGTCTTCTCCACAGTTCTTCTCCATCTGACACGTCGTTCAACGAACGACCCACTGTTGGATCACGACCAATTGACCCCTGGCTTTGGCTCGGTTTGGTATTCAATTGAAACGCACAGAAGATGGCTGTGAATTGTGCTCTGAAAGTCTCTCTGCCCGAGAGAGTTTTGCCTTCGTCCGTTCAATGCCACGGTGGCTCATCGTGGACGGGTCGGGCCTATGTGGAGATAGCCCACAGTCCAGAATGAATGCGTGACACCGTCAACAGTCGAGCTGATGTGTAACAAGCATACCCTATCGTTATATTGATAAGTCCCAGGCACGGCGTAACAGACTCTCATGTCTAAGCATCGGGTGAAACAAAACAATATCGAGCTAACGGCGGATTCCCCCGACACGTACAGATCGCGACATCCTACAACTCATCTTCTGGAACGTCTTCCGCTTCGCTTCCGAGCTCGTCGGCCACCAGGTCCCGGTCTCCTGCCCCGTCACCTTCATCCTGGTCTTGGTCCTCGTCTTCCTCACTACTGGAGCCGCTCCCGTCGCTGTCACCCTCGCTGCCGGGGTCGTAGTCCTCCTCTTCCTCGTCTTCTCGGTCTTCGAGTTTACGTTGCGCCTTTTGTAACTCACCCTCTTCGGCACCTTGCGCATCGCCGTCCACGTTTTCTTCCGTCTTCACGCCGTTGATATTGTAGTGCTTCGCACGACGAGCCTCGGCAAGACTGGCATCTTGTAGGCCGTGTGTCTTGATGTAAGAGTCGATCCCCGAGTAGTCTGCTTGGTCGATCATGGAGAATTCGAACTCTTGCGTCTCTTCACTACCGACAGCGCGCGCTGTGATATTGAGGTTGAAAGTTCGTTGGAGGACAGAGGTATAAGAGATTGACTCAATGGTCTCGAGGCCGAAGAAAAGGAGCGGCTTTTTGAAACCGAAGAATATCCCCGTACACAGAAAGAAGAGATACCCTACGCGTGCGCAGATTAGTTGCATGCCCTCCTAACGGGTTTAAACAGCCAGTATACCTTCTTTGCTACCCCGGAATGCCTTGACATGGTACGCCTTTTCCCCCTTCCGATGTGCCTCCGGCATGGCACTCACGAACTCCTGCGCATCCGGACGTACGACACGAACTTGTGACAAGTTATCATTCAGCACCCGTCGGACAAGATTCTCAGCCGTCTCCCCTTCTCCATTCCCGATCTGCTGCCCGAATTCCGAAAACGCAGCTTTAGGAGGCCCGTCGTTGACCGTCCACACGATCGTCTCCGGTGTGGGCTCACCATCCGGCGCTGTGTTAATCCCATCGGCATACCGAGGAATAATGCAGAAGTTAAACTGTCGCTGATTCTTTTCCGGAACAGGGAGACACAAAACATGCTCTACAAACAAATTAGCAAGGCGACGACCAAAAAGTAGTTCGCGCGGAAGGCATACGAATCCTATCCATTGAAACCCCAAACTCCACTTCCTTCGACGCCTGATTTCTCGCCCGAAGGTATTTCTTCCCCGCCGTAATCTCCAACATCAACTTCTTCCTCTGGGGGATGGTGAAAGACACATCCTGCATGTAGAATTGTAATTCCCCGTGTGTTTTCAGCTCGGCCAGCGATTGCGCGTTCCCCCCAGTCCCGGCGCCATTCTCGATCTTCCTTTTTTTCGCGGCCGGGCCTTCGTGCACGACTTGGACATTGTGGAGGGATTGGACAGGGTTCCCAGCAATTCTCGTGCGCTGGCTGGAGGTATACCGAGCAATGTCTTCGAAGAGAGGGGCGTGTTGAGGGGTTGACCCTGGAAGAAGGATTGGGTTAGCATTATTTGGCCTTCGTGGAAGGACGCGTCTGTGCAGCTGGCAAATGCGTACCGATTGCATCGTAGACTCGTTTCTTGAGCGCGGGTTCGGCGGCAAAGGCGTCCTCAATCGCTGGAATCTGGATCCGGGCGTGTGTCTGGGGAGCATGCGTTGGGGGCACGGAGTTTATTGTGGCAAAGGCCATGTTTGCTGATGGCACCTCGATGAGAAGAGGGTGACCTGGGAGGAAAAAGAGAGTGTGCTTCTGGATAGAATCGGATATATATATCAGACGCAAAGATCAAAACCAAACAGGAGAATAAAATGAATTTTCGGAAAGCGGGTCGATGAAAAAGGGAGAAGAGAGCTCCAGCGCTCGGGGACAAGCAAGCGTCTTGGGAACGACGAACAGGGGGCGCAAATCAGCGTGAAATAGGCTTGTTCATTCGCCCAAAAATAAATAGAGCCTCTGAGGTGATTCTCAGTTGGTACTTATATTCCCTTGATAATTTACGTTCAAAGAAGCAGTGATCTCCTCCATCATCTCTGCTCTGCCGCTTTGGCTCCCCTTGACTTCTGCCCTGCACCCGTCGCATTGCTGCCAATTCCATAAGGATTAATATAATTCAATATGCTGTTCAGGACAATTGGCATGGCTCTCCCAACTTTCTAAATTGCTAATGATTTTTGCTTGTTTATGCTCACAAACAATGACCTTCATAATTATACAGCAAATAAGATAAATCTAGATTTCAAGTCTATGGGGCAAAAGAAGAGGAAATATATTGTTCCAGGATATCATTCCTTGTGCCTATCCAGGGCCAGCTTGGACGCATCGCACAGATGAAGATAGATCAATGATAGATGAGACTGGGAATCATAGATGGTGAGGCTGCGGTGATGCAAAGTGGAGGAAGTGGGAACTAAGCACAAGTAGATGGGTCCAGACTGAGGTGATTGGTATCAGGTGACAGAATACAAGGAAATGGGGGGTATTGGGGGCGAAGAAGTATGTGTTGTCCAAATTGTGGAGCGAGGGATACAAAAGAGAAAGATGAAAAGAGAGGTCTGGAATGTATGGTGTATAAAAACATCAGGCTTATTATCATGCGCACAGTTCATGAATGTAAAGGGAAACAACAGCAAAAGGGGTATATAAATATGGACTGAACGGTGTATAATACCAGTGTATAATGCCAGTGAAGTATTTTAGACAATCGAAGTCTATTTCCCGGCGTCTTCAGTGGGGCGCAGGCTCTGTTTCCCTGAAGCTGCTGATTTTGGCGAAGAATCCAAGACAGCTTGGTCGGTTTGGCTGGAGCCGACGAGCGGGTCAAGTGACGGCGCCCTCAGCGAAGAGGAACGGGGGGGCCTGATGGGACTTGAATCAAGGTCGGGAGCTGGTTCAAGAACGGGTTTTGAGGCACGCCCGGAAAGGTCTGCGTCAGGGGGGTCTGAGCTGGCTAAGCCAATTGGTGAAGCAGGCTCCTCCTCAGTCCCAGTAAATGTATCAACTTCTTCGTATTCATCTTCCGCACCCTCTTCCTCTTCGATTATCTGACTCTTTCGTGTTGCAGGTCGAGCTGCTTTGAGGGTAGGGCCGTCCATTCTGACATCGGCCTGGGGAAATTCCGTTGGAGGGAATCCACCGGAGGCCATGTGACCTGTGTGGACCATTGGACCCTTGAATGCAGACCGTTTCCGCCGCGCAAACACAAGGCTTGAGGACGGAGAATATAACATGGGTGCTGGGGCGGCTTCGTTGAATGATGAATTGGGGATTCCTTCGGGTTCGTCCGCGTCTTGGAATCCGTTATTTGGATTACGGACTAATCGGATATTTGTAGGGAAGCGTGCAGACGCACTAGGCGTCGTGGGAAGCACCTTGACTGAAGTGTGTGGGGATTTCGCGGTTCGGGTAGTTGGGGTTGACGAGGAGCGGATACTGTTGGAAGATATAGACGAAGCTTTTGAATGCGTATGGGCATGATGGATGCTTCGGATAGACGAAACAGACGAAGATGTCGACTTGCGGCCCCTTAAGCCAACCGATGATCGTCGATAAGAGCCCCTAGGAGTAAGTGGAGACGGCGACAGCGAATTCCGATGGCTTGCATGGCTGGTACTTAAGGGCCGAGGTTGTCGGGGGTAGGAATGGCGGCGAGTAGGGTAAGATGTGCTACTTGGAGCCAAACTGCTTGCATTGGATGAGCGTTTGATCTGGGTTGGAGTCACCAGTTCGGTTTTCTGGTTGGTGGTTGTAGATACTACGGTGGTCTTCTTCGTCCCTTCCTGCCCTTTTGCAGGACTTAGCTTCTCGGAGAGAAACTTGCGATGCGCGCCGCCTGTGGATTTCGGATGTGGCGACTTGGCTCTTTTCGCGGATTCTACAAACCAATGCTTCAAAGAAGCTAGTTGGCTGATAATCGGATACTGACGACGACCGGTACGGCGCCTGAATATCCCGCCATGCTGGGTCAGTTCGGGTTGGGACGCGCTCACGTGTAGCGTGCTGGGTCGGGAGCGTCTTCTGTCTTTCGGCGGTGGCACTGGCGGCCGGCGTCGCGAAGAGCTGTTAGAGCGAACCGAGTCTTTGTCGACTGGTGGTGGGGGCGGCGGTAAATCGGAAGGCCGGAGAGGAAGAGGTTCGGGAAGCATTGGCAATTCAGGAACCGCAAGTTGCGATGGCAGGCTGCGGCGATCCCTACGACCCCGTTCATGAAGAGCGGTCGTGGAAAGCCCTTCTTCGTCCACCTCGACCAAAGCCGCTGATATCTTCTCTAGACGACTGCTGGCCGCACTAAGACGGCGAATGTTCTTTGCTTCTGCTTCTCGCTCTCTTCGCTTGCGCTCTCTCTTTGCCTCCTTCCGTTGTTCCTTTTCTATCAGGAGCGCCCACCAACCGGCTAGAGCGTCGCAACGCTGGGATTGAACGCTATCAATGACCTCGTCGATATTGATCCCCGCACTTTTCATGCGCTGCAGGGTGGTCTTTTCCAAGGGGGTCGAGAATGGCGGAGGTCTAGGTATTTTTAGGATCGCTAATTGTTCCGGAGCGTGCTCGGAAAGGAATGGGTGCGCGAAGATGTCGCTCAGGCTGGGGCGGAGAAGAGGTCGTTTTGAGAGAAGCAAGTTGATGAGCGCCTTGGCTTCATCGGTGAATTTATCGTTGAAAGTCGGTTCTTCATTCAAAATTCGCGCCTTGGTTACCTGGTCGTCATCGTCGTCATATGGAAGCTCTCCAGCAATCAGCGCGTAGAGAATGATACCCAAGCTCCAAACATCCACCTTTTCCCCAGCGTATTTTTCGGCCTTTAACATCTCAGGAGCGCTGTAGCATACGGTGCCGCAGAAGGTCTGAAGGTAGCTCGCTTTTCCCTCATATTCTCTTGTGAATCCAAAATCGCACAGCTTCACATTTTCGTACTTGTCGAGGAGAATATTCTCTAGCTTCAGGTCTCGATGAACGCATGACTTGCTATGAACGTAGGACACAGCTCCAACAAGCTGGGTAAAGATCTTTTTGACTTTTTCTATGGGGACAGGACCATTCCGTACAAGGTAGTTGTACAATTCATCGCCTAGTTATGTCAGACACGTCAATCAAACGGTTTGGCGATATGCGGTTCGTACCAGGACAATATTCAAGGACCAGCCAAACAAGCTTTTCAGTCACGATAACCTCATATAGGCGCGCGATGTGCGGATGAAGGAATTGGCGATGATGATGGATCTCCCGCGCGAGGTTCGTATCTTCCTTGTTCGACGATTTGAGCACGACCTGGGTATACAATCAGACGAGACCTCGACGGTATAGATTCCCCGAACATCGGCATACCTTGGAGCCATTGGTGAGCTTATGAGACGCAAGGTAGACTTTGCCAAAGGAGCCCTTCCCAATCAACCTGCCCAGGGTATAGTTTCCGACGTTTCGGAGGTCTTTCGACGAGAACTCCCTAACAAGGCGAAGTAGTTAGTGACGTGGTCTCCGAGAGTGCGGTAAGAATGGATGCAGGCGGAGCTTACTTGAGAAGCTCGTTGTAGGACTGGGCAAGCTTTTCCTTTTGTTTCTGGGCTTGGGCCTCTGCTCGGGTCCTGGGAGGCGGCATCTGTTTGGAAGGAAGCTCCGCCTACCCCGAGGAAACTTGCGGAGAGGATATATCTGTTATATGTGACTGGATGGGCTCGCCGGTCGTTTGTGAAATATTTGAGGTTGCCATTCAAGGACGGGTGATTGAGAGGGGCTAACAAACTTGTTGCGTGGAGACAGACGCTGTTCGCAGGGGGCGGGCAACGACGTTAAATGGGGCTAAGCCGGGGGGAGGTGATCAAACGGCCAGGCAGGACGGGAATCGAGGACACTTGTTACTATCGGAGATTCAGAAGATGTTGGGAAGGCGCGTTCAGCTGTTGTCCAAGATTGAGAATGCGTGATGGGACTGGAGGTTGGAGTCGTGGTTGGCGCAGGATGAGGACTTTTTTTCCGGGAGCCTGTGGAATGGGGAACAGGAACAGGAACAGGAAACAACGGTTGGCAGGTAGGGAGGAGAAAAGGACAAAAGCTATCAAGTGGCTCGCTGGACACAGTGGATATTAAGAATCATACGATTAGGAGTGAAGAGATGAAGAAATCGATGGTAGGGAGAGACAGATGTTGCGGGAAGCGGTCTTCAGGGCTCCAAACGGCGGACTGAGGGGAAGATTCAAAGTTGGATGCCATGCGAACCTGCGACAACCGCGCCAATCTCTCGCAGACATAACCTTGTTGAGCCATCTACTCAATCGTGGAAGATTTGGACAATTTTCGTCATTGTTTGATTGAGATTACGATGGATCGGATGTCAAATTGTTGGTTTATTCTGCGATGGCATGGACTGAATCGGAGCCAACAGGCGCGTGGCCTCTGCTCCGCATCCAACTCTCATATAGAACAATCCCGAGGACTTCCTTGGGGGTTGAAGTTGAGCAGCGAGACCAATGATGTCCCGTCGTTTGCCCTCCCGCGGTGGATTTGACCCCTGAGTTAGATTGCCTGTGGCGGGTTCTGATGAGGCAAGAAAATTGATCATTGTTGATTTCATCTTGGTCCGCCGCTGATCGAATGAGACGATTGATTGACGCCCCCCGACGCCTTGGCTTCTCTGCACGCTTGATCTGGGGATCCGAGCCTTTTCTCCCTTCCCGAAAGCGTGTCGAAGTTCAGAGTCCTCCTGTCGGCAACGTTGCAGATTCCCAGCTGATTCTCATTTTACAGCTCGGTCCTGCGGGATCCCACCGCCGAGGTGACAATCAGGCTCTGAAAGAATGGCACGGCTTGGCGTTTGTGCAGGTCCAGAACTGAGGACGAAGGAAAAGAAAGTCGCCCAAGCCAAGTTTCGAACTCAGGGCAACCAAAACCGAATACAAAAAATGACACAGCTCCATTTGACAAAACCAGAGCCTTACCAACTAGACCACCAGCCCTAGTCATGAATTCAATCTATAATTGAGTATCAAAACCGAATATCTGACAGAACTCATATACACCCCTCCGAGTCTTCTACAACAGTTTCTTTCAGCTTGCTACACCTCGTAACTTGTCTGGTCAACTGTTATTACATTGTGCTCGTACTAGCACTACTGGCAGTAATATAAGGTATACTTGACCTTCCGGTGATGCGGAAAAATCAACTGCTATCCATTCTCTTTCTCTTGGAGAACTATATATTTGTGCTATTTGTCCATTCACCCGTTTTCCTCGCTATCGGGAGAGACAACAGTACGCCGCACTGAGCACCAAGATAACTTGAGTGCGTACAGAAACGTCAGATACAAGATGGAAATGTTGATTTACACAAGCAGCTCCAGAAATTCGGCACAAAGGATCGGTGCAGATTAATGTACATCAGAAACCAAGGGATGCCACCAACGCCCGTTTCTTCTCCAAGGGATCGGACAAGCCGACACCCTTGATGAAAAAAAGGTGCATCAAAGGGAGAAGTGTAAGCCCAGTGACGCGGAGGTTCCAAAAATTGCTTTTCACAGAATGTGAAAAGACCCGTGTCCATAGAGGGTTCTCTACTCTAAGTGCTGGCGTATAGCCAACGCGGACACGCTTATCAAATGAAGCTGAAGGGGAGAAGAAAAGAGAATCCGGGGAAACGAGAAATGGTGGGCATTTATGCCCAAATCTTGGGACGAGAGGGCAGGTGCTCAATGGAGAAGGAACGACAGGAAACACCCTTTTAGGAAGGCACGAGTGGTTGCCCGCAGGTGCCCAGGGACGGCCCGGAACATAGAAAGATGAACGAGGACGCGAATATCGAAGTACACGATGATACATCCGAGAGAGCCTGACCAAGTAGCGACGTTTGTACAATTATCGAGCCGCTACGAATGGGATGGTGGGCTTGACTTGCAGAAGTTTATCAATCGTCTTCGGTATGAATCCCTGAATCGGTGTAAGGGCTTACCGGACCTTCGGAGCAAGGGCGGGTTGATACTATATGCCGTTTTCAAACTGCTTTAATGGAGATATCGAGACACAGATCTAGTGTTTTGTAATTGTCTTGATAACGATGACTGCTGTGCTCTCAATATCTTACGAGAGGCTTCTTTATAATTCTGCAGTCGGCTTGCACGAACAAGACAACGGGTGCTTCTTCCGCTGGGACTACGAAGGGATGGTGAGCAATAAGGCGAAGGAGTCATCTCTAAGAAGAACAGAGGAATTATACTTCGGAAAGTGGGCAATGTTAATATAGCCCCTCTCGTGCCGGCGAAAGAAGATATCTACTACAGGACGGAGTGAAAGAGCGGCTTAGAGAAGGGTAGGGAATTGACGGCGAACCATATGTGAG
Organism: Aspergillus lucknowensis; assembly: GCF_044049455.1. Classification (NCBI taxonomy): domain Eukaryota; kingdom Fungi; phylum Ascomycota; class Eurotiomycetes; order Eurotiales; family Aspergillaceae; genus Aspergillus; species Aspergillus lucknowensis. The sequence goes on along the minus strand of NW_027263583.1, from coordinate 137,410 downwards.
AGTTGAACGGGGACTTGCGGGCTGGTACGAGAATTTTGGTTGTTCTTTGACAGAATTAGCACGTCTAACCTCACTTCTATATTCAAAGGAGCCGACAGGCAGAGGTAACGGCATGACATACCAGATCGGACTTGGGCAGGAACTTCATAGTTCGCTTCCTAGAATGTATATACCTGATCCAGCACCTCACCTCGCATCCTGCCACCAGGGAAGAGTATGAAGGTGTTGAACGGTCCGGTACGAAGCACAAATAGCAGGGTCAACACTGTCCAATCCCTCCTCACCTTGGAGGGCGAGCGAGACCATTGCAAAATAGGAGTGTAGAAGATCTATCGGCTCGAGGTGTTAGGATCAATTGGAGGAAAAGGGCCATTCGTTATCCTACCTGGCGGCTCTCCAGCATCTTTTCCGAACCCTCCAACAAGATGCTGCGTCTTCTCGAGCAGGTATCGCCTATTGCCAGCTGCGCCAACCAGAGATATTTTGCCTAGCAGCTATGCTAAGCATTAGCAAAGCCTCTTATCGTTCTGAGCGATTGTTCTCAACTTCACGTACGTCCAATGTCGCGCCGTTCCAAAAAGAATAACAAGTATCTGCATATTTGTTACATCGTCCGTTGAAGCCAGCCCACCGCAGAGACTCCTCGCTAGGTGGGGTTAGATCAGGAAGTTTGCCGATGCTCCCATCCAGATTGAGCCCTTCTACGGACTGGGTCAAGTCTTGTGCCGCGCCATTAACCTGGCCGTCCTCATCAAAGTCTTCTTCATCTTCTTCCTCGCCAAGTTCTGTCGTTTGCCTAGCTACGAGCCAACGAACTAGAGATTCATATTGTTTCGAGTCGGGTGAGATGAGTGGAACTCTGTCGGAGTCTCTGGACAGGCGATCTAGGAACGTTAAAGCGCTAATTGCACAATACGTGTGGCCGGCTGAAATTGAATCCTGTAAGTAATAAGCCCAGCCTTACAGGGAGGATGGACGTACAGTGTGCTTCGCAGTACGGTCCTTCTGCCATTCCCCCTTCGTAAGCCTACAACGCTTAGTAAATGCCATCCCGAATGATTCCAGTTGGAAGTCACTCTGTAAAAGAGAACAATGATAGCTTACTTGGCACGATTCGATGAAGGTTACCAGCTTATCCACGTCTATATCCCTAATGCCTTCGACTCCGGTAGAATATCTACCTCGGAGTAGATATCGCGTGCCAGCAGCAAAGCAGCAGAACCGCAAATCGCCACCACCCTCGACTGTGTCGTCGGGTCCAAGAACTTCACCAAAGCTTCCATTTGTCCGCTGCATTTTGGAAAGCCACCTGAGACAATCGGCCCTCTTCACTCGTGATAGATCGTCTCCCAGGATGAGGAGAATCACCAGCGCAAAGAAGGTTGACGGTACATTGGCAGGATCCCATGCTTCATTATCTTGCGTCCGTCTCTCTACTCCAAAATCTGTCCCCGTGAATCCTCGAAAGCCGCCCGAAGGAACCTGGCAATGGTATATCCACTCGACGTATCCTTGTCGTTCTTCGCGGGTTGTCTTGCTCTCAAGGACACCGAGAAGGTCTAAGCCAGCAACGGTGAAGAAGGCAAGAAGCATGCGATTAGAGTCGTTGGATGTGTATAAGTCCGGTAGGAACGTTTTGAGACATCGTAGGAAATATCTGATATGGCGCTCCTTGGTAAATAGAGCTTGGGACATCGTCAACCCCGCCTCTCAATTAGATCCCTTAATATGCTATTCAGTCAGTGGCTTCGGAAATTCAAAAAAGGAAATCCAGAGCAAAGAGATCGGCTCTACAGCTCTGCAGTCTCCATGTCCCGTTTGTCATGTTCTCTCGGTGCGGATATCGGAGAAGCAGCGAAACCCCGCCCCGGGGCCAGCGGAGGAAAAAGTACCCACGGAGCCAAGCTCCAACTTCACCTCCTCATCAACAAACCGAGTTGAAGTATTGGCTTAGATCTCGGAACAACCAGGCATTTTTGCGGTGATTCCTTTCTGGTTCGGTTTTTTTCATTCCTTCTCCAACCCTCGCAGCCGACGATGGGCTTCCTTTCCGCCAAAACTCTTATAAAAGCTCACGCCCTCTTCCTCTTCACCCTTGCGGTCTACCTCACCAAATCCCCCGAAGTCATCACCGAAAGCGATGTAGTCTTCATGCTCGGGGAATTCCTACAGCTTGTACAGAGCCCCTTCATTACTCTTAATCCCCATTCACAATGACAACGGTTAACCAACGACGTTCCCTAAACAGGACTCAACACCAACGTTCTCCCGCCCGCAATCCCCATTCGCAATATGCGGTATCCTCCTCGTCGCCGACGCCCTGGTAGACCTCATACTCGTCACCAAAATCCCACATATAAACGAGATCCTGGCAATGGCTGAAGCAGCCCGGTCGCAGGCTCCGTCGTCTATCAACGGGCCAGCGCGAATCCGGAGTAACCCGTTCATTGCGCGTCTTGCGTCGCTCTACTCGGAGATCTGGACGCTGCTCTCAGCCTCGCGGTTTTGCCTTTTCTTTGCGGTCTCGTTCTTCATTTATCAGAGTAAACCGGATGCTTGGGGGGTTGTTGGGGGTACTGGAGCTGGCTCTGCTGTGGCTGGCTCTGGCGTGGGTTCGAAGGGGGAGCTTTCGGGCTTGGATCAGTTGAAGAATAGGGTTGTTTTTACTTATGGATTCATGGAGATGATGTTTTGGTTTTGGGTATGTTTTTCCCTTCCCGTCCATTGTTGGATTTTGGTCTGGAACTGACTTGGTAACTTTCAAGATTTTCCTCACACTGCGCGAAGAGAGGCAGGAGGTTGCGGCGCGATTTGCGGAGCAGGATCGATAGACTCGATTGGCATATTTTGCGCTTTAATTCCCCGCCGAGTGAAAGCGAAATTTCGCACATATACAGCAAAGTGGAGTTACTTGGAGTTGGTCATTGAAATCACACTGTTTCATTAGTTACGCTACGTATCGTCATCCTCGGTAGATGGAGAGCATAAAATATACAACACGGTACATTTTTCAATCTCACCCCATACAGGAGGGACTTCCTACTTCGACGTGATACGTGATCAAGCTCCCCCGCGAGAGCGAACACGAAAAGCAAGACCTCGGTTGTTTACATCAAGAATGCCGCACCCGCCGCAATTCCGGCAAGAAGACCAAGCTCCTTGCCACGGAGGACAGCTGCGCTGTCAGTGGTTTCTGGGTCCGTTGGGGTCTCGGACGGGGACTCGGACGAGGTTTCAGACGAGGTTTCGGTGGGAGTCTCGGCGGAAGTCTCAGTTCCAGTGGCACTGTCGGTGGAAGTGGTGGTAGCCGCGGTCTCTGACGGCTCGGAAGCGGTGGTAGTGGTGGTCGAATCACTGGCGCAGGTGGCAGTCTGAGGGAGATCAGAGACGCCAGCGCCACCACAGATACCGTTCGCGAAATCGAGGGCCGCTGGTGGGGAGGAATGCGTATGTTAGTTAATTTTGCGCCACAATTCGCACACGGGTTTCCTTTCTTTAAAGAATGGAGTGTGGGATGGAAGGTCTGAGCATACCATCCTGATCACCTGCCTCGCACGACTTTGAGACACAGCAGGCCATATCCGCAACAAAGGACTTGGTTTTACAGATGCATTCGACGTCGATCAGGCTGCACTCCTTGGGAATGGCTCCGGTAGCGCATTCTTGCTGTTGTTTTTGTCAATGACGACTTCTTAGAGATAATTGAGAATAACGCCTGCTGGGAGTCGGTTTGATTTAGAATCGAGGAAAGGACGTACAGCGCACGATGGAAGACCAGCCATGCCCTGGGCGGCGGCGGAGCTGAGGCAAGCTGCGAGGGCGAGAGCGAGAGAGTGGAGCTTCATGGCTGCTGTATTCTGGATAAGTGAGACGAGAGAACGGCTTGAGACGACGTTATGCGATATTGGGATGAATTGACGGGTTGTTGATGGGGAAAGGTCGAGAGGAGAAGAGAGTGAGAGACTGGAAGTGGCCGGGTCGAAAGAAGGACCGGAGAGCTCAAGAGCAACCCAAGCCCGAATATCCTTGTTCTCTCCCTTGCTTCCACAAGCCCGTGCTTTCAGCGTCAAGGAACAGATCAGGAACCATTTGCCTTCCAGTACTCGTGGCGAGGGTGTCAGTGTCCTGCGACACATCGACGCCCTCCTTCTGGAAAGTCCCCCTTCGCTCTTCCATCTTCTGGCGGATCTCCTCCTCGGGAGGCTGAGATTGACCGGCTCTGCTTGATTCCACTTTGTGGAGAAGCAAATCACAAATTGGAACAAGCTGGGCCGGACCCAAAATCAGTAAAAGCTGCGTTCTAGAAAGCGATCTCGATAAAACTTATAGATTGAAGGCTGTTTTCAATCAATCCCTCCTTGCTTCACTACTTTCTCCATCCATCCTGAAGTCTGTGAGTCCAGAGTTTCCAAAGCCGTCCATCAACCCCCTCAAGCTTCACAACCACAACTTGGATGAAGTGGAGAAGTGACCTTCAAGGCGGGTGCAAAGCCCGCCAGTCAGACTGGGGGAGTCGCTGTTAGTGCAGGTGCAGGTGGTCTTTAGCGCCAAACAAGTTGAGATTCTGCTGGTATCCTGCAGGATGATTTGCGGGACCAACCCAACCAAAGCGCTTTTCTCCACCAGCCATTTTCTCTTCCACTCTGGGGTGTGGAGAAAATCCCCTTTACCTTGGTCAGAAGCAGGGTCTTCTTTCACTGCCACCAAGTGTGTGCATCTCGATTGGATATTATGACCTGGACTTTAACTGAGGGATCTTCCATGATGGGGGGTGTCTGAGTCCCCCCTGCGTCGAAGCACGGAACCCCCCCGAGGTCCTTGCTGACAATGACTTGAGTGCATGTCCTCCGGATGGCCGGGCCTGCCGGGAGTGGCTTGGGATTCTGTTGTGCTGGGTTGAGGACGGTGAAACAGGGAGAAGGCGACACAATCCTGATGATTCTGTCGATGGTTTGCGCTGGATTCAGAGTAGGTCATAAAGGAACCATTTTTTCAAACAAACCCAGGATGCGAAGCACCCAACAATGACACTTGACAGCCACGAGGAATGCGAGCCAACCTCAATTGTGAGGATGAGGCCCTGGCTGGGCTTGGTCTCGGAGACTGGCCCCAATAATCACAAGATCCAGCACAACTTCCCGACTGCCATCAATCACCCTTCCTCCACACTTCGGTCTTCCCGACATCCCGTTCCATGAACACCTTGCTGGCGAAGAGTTGAAGTTGGGCGACGATCTCTTCGTCTTGCTGCGTCATTCTGCTCCGTGCTCCCTCCTGTCCTCGCTTCTCGCCCCACCGAGAAGCTTTCAGGGAACTCACAACATTGCGGTCGCCCATATCCATCGCAGCATGCTCGCGCCCACATATGCAAGTTCGATGTATCCCCGCTTCTGTACTTGACAGATCATCTGTTCGCTGCCATCTGAATTACTGAGCCGGTTTGTCTTGAGCATTCTATCAAATTTCTGAACTCGCGGCGTTCTGAAAGCTGCCCAGTCTCCACGATGCCTCTTGGTATCTTAGATGTACGGAAGCATCAGGTTCCAGGTATGCCAATAAAGGCATCTAAGCTCCCAGCCTTTCCCTTTCGATGTTGCTTTGCTGATAAAATTCGCTAGGAACCGTGGATATACTTGAGAGCGAACGATCCAATGATCCCACTTCCACCTCTCACTCGAATCTTAAGTATGATCGTTCTGGGTCGGTCCCTATACTCCTTGTTCCGCAGCCAAGCGACGACCCCAATGATCCATTGGTATGCCTGAAATTCTCGCGGACAGTCTGGTAGATCATTTTAGCTGACAAACGCGTCGCATTGCAGAATTGGCCATTATGGAAACGCGACCTGACCCTCCTCGCCCTTTCTCTCGTTGCGGTTCTCTGTGCGACAACAAGCTCGATCATGGCGGCGGGGACTGTAACTCTTTCGCGGTATTATAGGAAAAGTTTCATGTCAATCGCATTGCTCACTGGATATCATCTTTGTGGAACAGGAATCGCGGGCATACTCATCGTACCTACTGCTCGGGTATGGGGTAAACGTCATCTCTTCGTGCTTGGGCATATACTGATGGTCGTAAGCTGCGCATGGGCTGGGGGCAGTGGCAAAAACTATCAAAGTCTTCTGTGGGCTCGCATCTTCCAAGGTGTCGCACTGGCTCCGTTTGAAGCCCTAGTGAACGCATCCGTGGAGGATCTATTTCACGTGCATCAACGGGGAAAGAGAATGGCTCTGTCCAACGTTGCTGTTTTCGGTGCTGCCTTTCTCACCCCGGTCGCCGCGGGTAAGATCACGAAGACCATGGGTTGGGACTGGACGTTCTATTTTGTGGCTATCTTCACAGCAGCAGCCTTACCCCTGACAATCTTCTTGGTCCCTGAAACAGCCTACAGGCGCCCAAACTACTTGGATCCCAATTTCAAACCCGCGCCTGCTCAATTTGAAGATGGGCAGCGAACTCTTTCTCAGACAACCGAGGCAAAGGAGGATCCGGAACAGCCAAAACCAGCCTCCACTAGCAATGGAGAGTCTTCGCTGGACGTCACGAGAGAGGAGCCAGTGAGGCCAAAAGTGACCCCTGCCAAACATTCGTATATTCAAACACTGAGACTATTCAATGGGCGAAAAACGGATGAGGAATGGTGGAAACTGCTTCTACGTCCATTCCCACTTTTTTTGCATCCTGCTGTTCTTTGGGTAAGGTAACCAACCTCTACAAAGTGCTCGGCTGACTTTAATAGGCCTGCTTGATTCAAGGTGTCATCATCGGATGGACAGTGTTTATTGGTGTGACCCTCGCTGCCATCTTCATGAGCGGCCCGTTGTGGTTCGAAGAAGACAAGACTGGATATATGTACACGGGCGCCTTTATCGGTGCCATGGTGGGACTCGTCTTGTCAGGGCTGCTATCGGATTCGATGAACCATCTAATGATTAAGCTCAACAAAGGAAGATACGAACCCGAGTTCCGCATCCTCCTGGTCATCTTTCAGTTGATCTTCTGTGGTATTGGTATGTACGGCTTCGGTATTACTGCAAATGATGCGGCGCACTACGGCTGGCTACCTCCCGACATATTCTTCTGCTTTGTCGTGATCGGAATGGTCATGGGCGCAGTCGCTAGTGCTTTGTATATCGTCGACGCCCACAGTGAGTATCTTCGTCCGCGTTCCCCTGGTCGCTACTAATCGATAGTAGGGAACATCGTCATCGAAGCTTTCACATGCATGTTGATATTCAAAAACATCTTCAGCTTTGTGTTAACCTTTTATACATATGACTGGCTCGTGGAGGCGTACGTCAAGAAGCCATTCATGGCCATCTCAAGCATTCAGGTAGCTATTTGTGCCTTGAGCATTCCGATGTGTATGTCTGTGTCGAAGCATAACGTGAAATCTTGTACTAATGCAATGCCCAACAGATATCTTCGGAAAATGGAACCGATCTTTCTTCTCGCGGCATGACATCCTAAAGCTTCTGGGACTGTGGTAGTGCCACGGTCTGTATTTGAATTTATAGAACATGGTGGGAGGAACCCCGGCACATGGATAGAATCAGTCCGTATGCTATTACTAGTATTCCCCTACATAGCTTAATGCTCTAATACCACCCGTGCTGACCAGGACTATCAGCTACGAGGTAGCAGTCGTCGGTATATATTAGCATGAAACTTAGGCATGTTTCACAAAATGAGGCTTACACCCACACCGGCTGATACTAACCGTGATAATTATCTTCGGTGAGCCACAAAGTCTTTAAGTGGTGTTGCGTCGCGAGTAGCAGGATAACTATCCCCAACCCTACATGCGTATTTCTTCTGCAAAAGTTGATTCGAAGACGAGATAAATTGGAAGATGAAATACGCTGTTTTATAGTGGGTGACAAATATTATAAACAAGTCAAGGGCACGAAGTTACACATAAATACTTAGTCTACAGGGGGGTCTTGGCCTGAGTGTCCTTGGATTTAGCTCATCTCTCTGACGCACCTGCATTGACCTAAAAGATAAGCTTGGATCTTGGTCAAGCACATCCATCCTTGGAAATCCCAGGCCTTGAATGTATGGATTGACGTGCAAAAAAAAAGAGAACCGGTGGGCAGCTTGAGACTTGACGGAAACGGTCATCATTGGTATGCTGCGATCAGCTCACCCAGAAGACCAGTCCTGAGATGTTGCACTCTGACACTTTCCCATCTCCATTGACTTCTCGACTTCATGACATCAGACACTTTTCTCTTGACCGTCTCTGAGGCTGGGCTACGAGTGAAAGGTTCAGCCGCTGATTGAGGATCCGTGGATCGGCACCTGCAACCTCTCTCTCTTGCGCTCTCTCTTCCTTCCGAACCACTACGTACGTCACCAAAGCTCTCGATTCCTCCGTCCTTTGGGTTCCGGACGATCCATCCAACCACTATTAACTCAACGCCCCTCCCTGCCCCTTCTCTCCTTTACTACTCCCGGAAATGACTCTGTCGCCTCTGCCGCGACATCCCCCACCATCCCGCTCTGAGTACAATGGCAGCAGCAGTCGAGCAGAACCCAGCTGTTCAGCAGCGCATCTCGCGCGCCGGGTCCGGCCGGCTAGCAGATCAAGGTGATCCCTCCCGCTGATCTCATTAGGGGCGTCGCTTATCTATTCTCAATAATAGCTGCGACGGCCGCGCTATATGTCACCCATCCTGAGCGAAGCATTCCTCTCCGTGAATCAACGGCCAGACCTGATACCGATAGTAAGCGATTCTTCTCGCTTGCGTCGCGGAACTAACGAGAATGCTGATGCATATTGTTTTGATAGCGTCGAGGGGTTCGCGCTCTGGGTTAAGTAACGCATCGGCTGTAGCCGCACTGGCAGCGCATGCACGGAAGCAGGATCTCGGGGCTAGGCAGGCTGCAACCCTTACCGCTGATCGGCAGAAGGCAGCTTCCCCAAGCCATGAGGGTTATCCATACCAGGCTGCCGTGTTTGCGATCAATGAAGGAAGAGGCACAGCGGGGACTTCTGGCAACAGAAAGAGAGCCGAATCTGTGCCGTTAGAAGCTGCGCACCCGCCTGCAGGTGCGAGAGTTAAGGGCCCGGGAGATCCTTTCGATGACTTGGATAAATACATGAACGCGAGTCGGATACAGAACGTCCATATGAACCGGAGGCTCTTCACCGCTACGCCGCCCATTGGCCCAGAGATGGAAGAGCATCGGAAAAGGAGCATATTGGAAGCGGCTTCCATGTCGATGGCAAAGGATAATAAGGATGCAGGGCTACCTGGTGCTCAAAGGCTTCCTGCGCAGGGTCGCGCCCAGCGGTCTTCGTCGGGGCCTTTACAGCAGGCGCTCACCTTACAGGACGTCGCCCAGAAACGCGCTGCAGAGAAACTGGCGAAGCTGAAAGATGAGACCGCTGAGTATAGAAATTACTACGGTGTTGAGCAGCAACCCGCGCGGTCCAGTTTCACCCTTCACCGGCACAGACTGTCCGGCGAAGCTGAGCAGTTTGATATTGAACGATCCAAGGAAATTCGAAAGCAGATGACAAACCTGCAATCCAAGCTCAATGCTGTAGACGAGAAGAGAGAGAACGACCGAGCTACTCTGCTAGACCTTGCGAGGAAAAACGTGGACGCTACTATTCAGGACATGGACAAACGTCTCTACACCGAAAGCGGACGCACCCTCGCCATGCAGAAATATTTGGACGAAAAGGCCCAGGAGCGCGCACAGAAGGGTATGAAGGTTACCGATGCTCAGTACCTGATGGATGGCAAAATCAGTATTGGCGGGCAGAAGCACGTCGAGATGGCTGATATGGAGCATCTGGCCCGCTCTCGACTTCAGCCTACTTTCGACGAAATCGAGGACTTGGCGCAAACCCAGAAGGCGAGAGAAGTCGAGGCTCGTCTTGATGAAGAGCAGAGGCAACATCTTCTGGCTCTCGAGCGTGAAAGGGAAGCCGAGATACAATTGGAGGAAAGACAACACAAGGGTGGGTGCTTAGCGACTTTCACGAAGGTTACGACTAACTTGAGCAGAGTATTTGAAGCAGGAGCGCAAGTATAAAGAGGAGAAAAGTTGGCCATGGAAACGAAAATCGAGACAGGCGCGGGATTTTGAGTGGGCCCGGGAACCTACCGAAGAGCGGACGCAACAAGTCAACGGAACTACTGCCGTACCATCACAAACAGTGCAGCCCCAGCCCATGGCCCAACCGCAACCCGAGCCCGAGCGTGAGTCTCAACAGCAGATCAACAAGACTCAGGTTGCTGCCCCCGGTGCAGCTCAGCCGGATACCGTTTCGAAACAGGAATCAAAGCTGAAGTCGTGGTTCAGTAGGATAGGGCGCCGAGCTAGTGCAAGCCTTCCGAAAGAGGTTGGTGAAGGGCAGGAGGAGGGGCGGAGGGTGAGCGAGCCAGCTACGCGGGATACTTCACGTGCGGCTGGCACCACGGAAGGCATTAGACGTGTCGAAACCCAAGAAACGGAAACCAGTGGGGCTGAGGAGGCACAACAGCCCGTCAAACCGGAAGACGAGGGTGAGCAGATCGCAGAACCCGTTGCGGGAGTCGTCGGCGCCCCCGAAGGAGACTCGCGAGCGGAACCACTTCGATCAAACCCAGTCACGGCAAGCGACCTCAGTCAGCCAACACAGGGTGTAACTTCTGAGGAAGGCGTGGGCAAGCTTGAGGGAATGACGCCGAGCGAGTATCTGGCTACAGAGCGAGACTCGAAGGAAATAGTCGAGCAAAGCCACAGTCTAAAGCAGCAACGACACCAAGAAGGGCATGTCCATGAGCTGGCCACGCCGTCCAATGAACGACAGGCACTCCGCGATACTGCCGCTGAGCATGATCTCCCGGCGCCCCCTTCTATTGTCGACAAGCCGGTGAGTAACGGCGCTCGAGAGTCGCGTTTCTCCGAGGATCTATAGCGCTTTTTTTTTTTTCGCTTTCCAGGATGTCACGCAACGTTGATGCTTTTCGTCTGTGTTTGCTCTACGGTCCGGCTTCTTGAATTCCAATACGATGGTTGTTTGTTCAAGCTAGGTGCTTGAGGGCGTCTGAGGGCTCGGTATATATAGGAAGTTGATGGCGGTCGGGAGTTGGCTCGGACTATCACAATCACACTTGGTTTTATATGTGTCATGGTATATACCTGAAGTTCCTGAATTATATGATATTTGTCTATTATGCACTTGCTTCCGACAGCCGCCTTCTGAAAGATATGCCATCAGTATCTATTACTACTAGTAACTTTATAGGGACTACTTAATAGAGTCTTTCTAATGCATGGTCACTCCAGCGCGACTATTACTTCAATCGAAAAGAAAAAGGGATTAGTGTGATCAGGTATTTCGTGCGTATGTGCTCTTCTCACGCAATCGTTCACCATAAAACCACAGGAGCAGTGGCGAAGGTATTCCAATGAAGATCGCAATGAACGCCAGTAGACTGTTTCCCCAGGCAAATCCGAGGGTAGTATATCTTCATACATATGTCAGTGGAACTCTCTACACTGCGTTGGAAACAACGGGGAAGAACGCACAGACCGGGGGCTATTAGGGGCAGTGCAAACCCTAACAGACTTCGTAGAACCATGACGGCGGCCATTGCACTTGCCGCAAAAAGCTGGTATGTGTCAATGAGGTAGCCTTGGACGCAAACCAACTGTACAACGGTAGAGCCGGCGTAAATGGCGGCACCGATGTTACTTCTTGGGGTCAGCGATATTTCTTTCTATTCTTTTCCTCTTTCCCCCCCTACGGTAGATTGACCGTCCCCACAAGAGAATAGAATACTCACGGCATGATCCAGTGAATGCTCGGCCGGGCACTCCAACCGTACCAGAAGAGTCCGATGGGGACAATGCATGCTCCTGCACAGAGAATCGGCAAGCGAAATTCAGGCCGAGCCACCCCTCCATTATTAGCACGCAGTCGTTGGTAAACGCGGTCGGCGATCCGAGTCCCCAGCTGGGTTGCGACAGCCATCCCAACCGTGAGAGAAATATAGTTCAGCGATCCAATTGAGTCCGATTCATGATAGATCGTCGTCCAGACGTCGGGGAACGTAGCAACCATCAGGTATAAGATGCCGTTGAGGTAGGCCAGATACAAACTCAGCACCTGGATGATGGGCTGCGTGGCCAGCAAACGGAAAGGCCGGATCAAGTTCTTGTGCAGCAAAGCGGTCGAGGACATGCCATCATATTCAGTGTGGAGGTTGAGATTTCCAGTGGTCTTGCGCATGCGAGCACATTTCCTTCGCAATAGAACAGGACCGAAAGTCTCACGAAGCAGGAAGAACGCGGCAAGCTGCACAACAGCGGCAGCGATTGAGACCACATAGAAGCACCACGGCCAGGACTCATACTGAACAAGGAATCCCCCGGTGATAGGGCCGATAGCCGTTCCTAGGAGGGGAGCCAGGGTGAATACTGCCATGGCCTTCCATCTGTCCTGTGGAGGGAACAGGTCACTGTTCATACCGCTTCCTATCTACACAAAGCCCAGATTAGCACTAGCGACAATGAAACGAATTAGAAATACCATACTCCGAAAGGACCAGCGCCCCCTATCCCGGCCAGAAATCGATATGCAATAAGCTGGTTTTGCGTCTTGGCGATTCCGCAAAGAGTATTGAAAATGATATAGAAGATGTTGGCAGCGGAGAGGATCATGACTCGTCCGTACATCTCGGAGAGAGGTGAACTGACAAGCGGAATTATCGCACTACCGAATAGGTACACAGAAAGACTCATGATGAGCAGTGTTTGGGAACGAATATTGAGATCAGAGGCGATTGCCTCCAGAGCTGGGGCAACCGTGGCCGAGGACATTGAGCTCAAGAGATTGAACAGGGACATAGGAATAAAGACCATCCATTTTCGACTCGCAGGCCAGTTCTTGGGATTTGCAGGGTCGTTGGGACCGTCCCACGTCACCTCACCGAGCCTTCTGTTAGATTTGAGAGTGTTCCTCCTTGTTTTAAAGAGAATCTGCTGCCACGAAGGGATGCTCACCAGATCTGGATCAGGAGAAGGTCTTTCAGATAAAGGGGTAGAAGCTCCGACGAGCTGAGACTCGTCTCCTTTGTCGCCAGAAGGAGCCGATGCTGATTGGGTTGCCATGCTAGCGAAGAATGGATATGAACTTGTAAAGTGACCGTAAAGAAGGCCGAGCTTTCGTCTGAAGTAAAAGGTCTATGAGAAAAGAAGTTCCCCAAATAAACCAAGGTGGTCCCTTTCCCCATGTTGGTCTCAGGAAGGGTCAACAGACCCGGGAAGTTAAGGAGACAACGGAAGGTCTTGACGTGCTCTCAATGACATCCCAGTCGTCCGAGTTTCGATCTATTGGCGGCTAGAGTCAAACACATGTTTCGCTCATGCCTATCATAGTTAGTCTGTTCTCAAGCACACCTGGGTGGGGAGAGACAGGGACGCCACAGATGCTTGTCTGGATGGGGCGGAGAGAAGCCTTCTTTAACCGTAATTGGCATGCTTGGAAAAGGCGAGTCATGCATCCCTGTCTCGCCGCTAAGGCTGTGATTGAGGATCGGTTGGACGGTGCTGATGGTGTATCCAGTTCATGCCTGAGTTCACGACAGTGGCAAGTCACGACCCCCGGTACCCCGCCCCCAACAAGTTTCTGCTCGCCGTGCACGCAGCCATCGGCAACATCCTGCACGCGACTGGGCGCGGCGAACTGATCGCAAAGACCGTGCAGCACCTTGGAGGCAGTGGCAGCCACGCTCTCGCGAAGGATGGGAAGAATTGCTATCTGTAACCCGTCTTTCATTACTGGCAACTAATCCTAGCCACCGTTCGCCGGCCCGCAAGGAAAAGTACTCTCGTCATGTTAGGTCCGGGCTCCCCGGTGCGGAAAATCAACCGCCCAGCATCACCGACTAGTGATCGAGTCATCGAGACAATCCAGCCGGACGAGAAGAACACGACAGGAACAGGCAGTGTGTAGTATCCTTTGGAAACTATCTTTTACTTTGGCTTTCTATCGGCCGCATCTCCCAATTGCCTTCTTGCCATAAGATAGTCTAAGAGGGAATAGATTTTGTCCTTCGTTGTTCTGGATGCTAGAATCTCTCGTGGTTAAGCGATACTATATTAAATTTAAAAGTTAGAGGTAGAAGGTTAAGGTAAGTAGAGGAAAAGTCGAAGATCAAGAAGATCGAGAACTAGAGAAAAGGACCCATTGTCGTGTAGCATTTTTCTAACTGGCTAGTGTAGTTCTCATCTTGCGGCGAGACTAGAGGCCGGCGATGTATCCCCCAGTAGAAAGGGGCCATGGCGAAGCCGAGCCGAGAGATGACGTTATTGGTTGCCGCGAAAATCCGCCAGGGCGCTTAGTCTAGGTCGGAGAGATGGCAGCATACGCTCGCTGTCGAACAGACAGCCAACGGAGCTAACACAGAGCTAGTGAGCTTACATCGACATCAGGAATTAAGGCATATTTCTCGCCTATCACGGGAGATCCCCTGAACCCTAGTCTTGAAGTTGTTGGTCGAGTGACATCGTGTCGGGGTCTGGTGTTGGAAACCTAGGCACGACCAAAGGAGCCTCGTCTTTCCGGACTAAGGGTTTCATGATCTTACTGTTCACTGTGCTCTTCCGTCTTTGGACGACATCGATCTCAGTATCAATCGCGCTGTTCGGCGCGAAGAGTCGAAACCATCTCACGTCTTTCTCTTGGCCCTGGCGGTAACAGCGCGCCCGCGCCTGTTTCTCAGTATTGGCGTTCCACCATATTTCTGCCTGAATTACGATGGATGCTTGCTGAAGGTTGAGGCCGCAGCTTCCAGCCTGAGCTGTAATAAGCAACGGTGTTTTGCTCTCGCAGTCGGCGAAGCTTTTGCGGGCCGCGGCCTTTTCCGCGTGGGTCAGAAGACCATGAAACATGAGAGGCTCAATGCCGTATTCCTTTTTCATGATGGTGCCGAAAATCTCAAGGAACTTTCTAAACTTGCTAAAGATAACGATCTTCTCATCAGGATACTTTAACCTGGCGTCAGACCAGGTTTTGAGGAGGGCGGCCATGCGGCTAGATTTCAACAGTTCGGGAAGTGGCGTGGCCTGGAGACTCGCCAGCCACTTCCCACGGGTCTTGGGATCTTCGTATTCAATCTCTGAGACCAAATTGGTTGCCATCCCATCCAGATCAACCTGGGTCTCGTCCGTGTCTTCCGGCCCGGCTTTTGGATCGTGCAATGCCCGGTGCGTGATTAACAAAGAATGGGATGCCCACAGCTGCGCGTCCACTGCGTGGCGCATCGCGACTTCAAAAGATGTATTGACTCCTTTTTGCAACCACGACTGCCGCTGTGCCTGGGCGGCCTTGTATCTCCCGATGTGATGATTGACCATGTAAATTTCGTCATCGTTGAGGCTGAATTCGATAGACTCCTGGCTCATCTCTGGTAACTCAAGAACACTCGATGGACGAGCGACCATCAACGCCATTAGAAGGCGTTGGATACACACAATCCCCGTGTCCGTCAGCTCGAGTCTATATGACTTCTTTTGTTTGCTATCCAGGAGGGCGGAGATAAGTCGCCCGCGGTTGGTGAAAGGATGGCCTTTCAGCAGCAGTAACGGGTTGATTATATCCGACCATGTATTGTCTAAAATCGTCCCAGATAAAAGAACTGTTGCGCTCCTGTAGAGAGCATTAACGGCTTTAAAGTTAGCTCCGTCTTCTTTTTTCAAGTTTTGACATTCGTCGAGGATGAGCCTCTTTATTGGTTTACCCGTGAGGCGGAGGGCATTGTCGAACAGGGCGCAGGTTGGAATTGTCGGAGGAACACGAAGTTTACAATCTCGAAAATCTCTAAATTCAGCATTCACACTCTCCAGGTTCCTAAGTTGAGAGCAGAGGAATGGGTATGAGACGATGACTATCTCATACCCGTGCTCCCATATTTCATGCAATGTCATCTTTTGATTATCCAGAATCAGAGTTCTGGGCGCGGTGCCCTGGAAATTGCGTTACCTAATCAGCAGGTCGCGTTGAGCAAATGGGGGAGCCTCAAACTTACCTCTTTGTAAGAACCAAGGATCTCAGATCTCCATTGCATCCGACATGAAGCTGGACAAACAATGACAGAAAAAGATCCTGGCTCTTGTCGGGCCAGTTCCATTAGGTGAACAGCAAGGAGTGCCTTCCCAAGACCCATTTCATCTCCACAGATGCCCCCTCTGAATACGCTTCGACAAAGGTAATGGATCTGAGCCGCGCCTTTTAGTTGCCAGCTGTGGGGCTTGACGGCGAACGTATCTGGGGTGGCTGCGGGTTCCTGGTGATACAATGGTTTCTTGTTGTTGGATTAGCTTCTGTTCATGAGAGTCTTATCAGTACACTTACTATAAACTCATCTTCCCAATCCTGGCCTAGGTATTCGTCGATATCGATTACATGTCCATATGCCTCGACTTTACCCGCCGCCACGCCCATCGCGGTTGGGACATCGATTACCTTCTTATACTCGGGCTGCGGCACTGATCGACCCCCTTCAATCTCCTTCAAAAACTAGTTAGCAACAGATAGTGTCTCTATTAGGCCTCTATCATACCGCCATTTCTTTGTTGCTAAACACGTACGGACCGTCTGGGATCTTGGGCATATCTTGTTTGATATCTTCTAGGTGTCCAAGATCATAGGGATCTCGAATTGTAGAATTCGCTAAAAGAGGAGGGTCTCGGAATTGCCCTGCGTTGAAACTGGCCCAATTTCTTGCCCATATGCTGTGGGCGATTGCATCTGATTTGTCTTCAGACATGGCTAGATAGGGACATTTCCTCAGCAGCAGCCTCTTGAAGAGAAGGCTCATCGACTTACTTTTTGCGCGGGGGGTAAATCTCTGTCAGATTCCGTAGAGATAACGACAAATGAACGTTCCTGACCCAAGTTGATGGGAAGAATCCCTGGGGGGAAGTTGGATGGAGCTGATTGAGCTAGATCTGATGTATTCTTCGCTGGGTGTTGCAGCAAAAGGAGAGTAGAAGAGTGGTGATTTAAAGGGAGCAGGAGAATGAAATAGCTAGTAAATCGCTACTAGTGCTTAGTGGGATATGCTGAGTGAGAAAAGTGAGGGAGGTGTGTTACCTAGGTTATACGTTTCCCTCTTGCCTAGTACCTGGCCTAATCGAGCTACCTTTCGTACTTCCAGTTCCGCAACACCGAATCGAGTATTCGGTTTCTTTGAATACAGATTCTCTGAAAACCCACGCGGTTAGGCCCCTCCGGAGTGACGATGCAAGTAGCAGTACTGACCAATGATCCTATAATTCAGTCAAATGGAGCCACATGAGAAGCAAGTAATTCCCGGCCTCGATGCCGATCTCAAAAAGAAGCTTGAATCCATCGCTTCAAGGATGGAAAGCCTCGGAAAAGCTTGCGATCTAATCGGGAATATCGGAGCAGTTAGAGAGAACCTCGAAACAACTCTTCAGAAGGAAGTGACACAGTTTCTCGAGCTACTGGATTGTCTCCACCAGAGACAAACCCTACAGGCGAAGATTACTTTGCGCGACCAAATCCCAGAAGGCATTTATGCTAAAATAAGGTCTCTTAAACCAGCGATACTCCGCCTGCTCATGGGACAAAAGCTCGATCAGGATGTGCTCATCTTGGAAGAAGTTCTGGCTTGCTTGCAACAAGCGACTGAGTCTGGGAAATCGGGGCAAGTCTGGCTACCCAAGAGATGTACGTGATCAGGCTCTCTTCTTCTTTACAGCTTGGGTTTTTATTTCTACCTGTGCTTATCTCCCTATAGTTCGAGCCAAGAGGAACGACGAGGCGGATGAGGAAATGCCAGACAGCAGTGCTTAACGCATCCCGTGGGGTCATTACGCCTGGATGTTGGTTGACGTTCCAATACACTCTTGCGAGTTCCATCCGGGGAGGAAGGTCAGCAGGGAATACCAACTGAGCAAGGCCGGATAGTTACTTTTTTCCCGTTAGGTACAGTAGGAATTGGCGTCGCGAATAATCTGGTTTACGGTCTAGATGGAATCATATTGTCTCGCCGGAGTTGACCCAAGTGCTATTCCTAGAGTTCAAACGCTCATAATACTAGAAATCTGCTCAAAGAACAACAGTGGTATCGAGTAGTAGTGCTTAAAATTCGTCAAGAACTTGGATCGTAATGGTAACTGAAGTGCGGACTCGGGGATACCAACGGGTTGACAGTCACGGTGTCGTCGACAACCATATTTAAAAGAAAGCCCACCATTGCACACAGTCAAGACTCTTGTCCAGCCAACAGTTCTTTGCCGATGGATTTCTTTAACTGCAGGTATTCGTCGATATGTTTAACTAAGGCGAGAGTGTCTTTCTCGGCCTGCGAGCAGACAAATGCCAGGCCCTGGTCATAAACCAGGCGACGCTCATCTTTCGTGAGCGCGTTGGGAAGTTGAGCGTATACTTCCTCAATAAATGCTGGTGATGCCTGGCGTCCGTAAAAGGCGGATATTCGATCGCTTTGTGCAATAACAGTGTCCTTAAGTGACTCGAGCCATTCGATGTCTGCGGCCAAAGCGGCTATCTGCTCATTCCTACTCGCGAACAACGTGCTGCTTGTCCTCGCGTCTCTGGCGATACCGGCTGCTTTGATAACGTTGTAAACACGTGTCACGGTGTCGACAGGATTCTGGTTTGGAAAATCCTCGAAGCGGGATAGAGTGTGAACAATAAACTCACGCGCGTAACGTAACTCAACGCAGAGCCTCGAGCTAACCAATGCATCTCGTACCTTTATGAGGAGCGTGGGACTCAAACCGGGCACCCCTATCCAGAATTGTTGTAGTTCGGCAACCAAAGCTACGGCGTCTTGGTGACCAAAGTCCATGGTAAAATTCCCGTCAAAAAACCTCTCGACGGTCACCTCAGCTGGTGAGTCATCGACTTCAAGCCTGGTTATCGTTTTCAAAATGTCGGAACACAAGAGCTGATACTTTCTTTGCTCGATTGTCTTGATGCCAGCTGAGAGTAACTTCAGCTTGTTGATTAGATCGGTCTCGATGGAAACAACTAACGACTTTCCGTGCCTCCGGTCCATGAACTGTCGGTGAGCAGAGTCCTTCGCAAAGCGAGCCGCTAGGGCGTTCCACTCCGTTTGACGGTTGCGCTGGTTTACCTGAGCATTTCTATACTCAGAAAAGTAAAAGACTTTTTGCTGCGCGATTGTGTACGAATAGCATAAGCCGCTGACTCTATCTACATTCGTAAGAACGTAGAGCTTGACCCCAACCTTGGGATCGCTGACGACAGGCGTTACAACTCGAAGGGGAAGGGATCCATCGTCTCGGGGTTGTAGAATCTTGTCCGGTAGCTCATATCCGACAGCGTGGCCCCTGACTCGTTTCGCAGCATAGTCTTTGTCGCTGAGGTCTTGGGCCGGGAACACTCCAAGGACAACGTACTTAGTCTGGTTAAGGGCCTTAACAGGGTCCTCTTTCTCATGCTCGGGGTAGTGGGACATCCCTTCGTAGGGGTTCGCTCGTAATCCGTCCTCAACACTTATGCTCGACGGTGAGAGGGCCGTAACATACCAAGGTTTGGATCGGTCTTTGAAAACCGGATCCAGCTGGTAAGCGGCGCCGGCCACAGTGAATGCATAGCCCTCCAGCTGTCCCGCAGGTTGTGAGCCGAACAGTGACATCTTCTTGTCCGGGTATGTTTCTGAAGCGTGCAGGAAGGTCTAATGTATGGCCGCTAAAGGAGCTTTTGACGAAGAAGAATATCGTTTCAGAGTTCAGGTACTGTCTTCCTGCCGTTGTGTTCCTTGACGAGAGGTCGTTATGAGAGCCGGCAGGGCGCCAAGCAAACAGGGCTTTCTCGGATAAAGCTTTTAAATAGACAGGTCAATCGAAGCGGGAGAAACCGATGACAGGAACTTGAAGGGGAGAGAGTTTGACGTTGGCAAAAGTTCTCACCCGGTGTCGGTGAGGCTTCCAGGTTGTAAGCGGAGGACAGCTCCCAGAAGAGGCGGGCGAGTCCGGGGAACCCCCGGATACATCGCCGGCCTCTAGTCTCGCCACAAGATGAGAACTACACTAGCCAGTTAGAAAAATGCTACACGACAAAGGGTCCTTTTCTCTAGTTCTTGATCTTCTTGATCTTCGACTTTTCCTCTACTTACCTTAACCTTCTACCTCTAACTTTTAAATTTAATATAGTATCGCTTAACGTACGTCTAGAAAACCGGTCAACAAGGCCCTCGAAGGATATCAGGAGGAAGCTTTGATACGCTGGGTCTCACGCATGCGCGATTTGAACAAGCCAGTGCCTCCTCGGCTAGTGTAGGCATGGGCGGATCGGGCGCTATCGCGCGCTGGCAAGGCTGAGCGTGTTAGCAAGATGTGGGTGTTTCGCTTCGTGAGGCGCCTCCCTATGGGCCTCAAACTGCGCCCGGTGAAGCAGAAAACGAAAGAATCGAGGCGGATATCAGCACAAAATGCAAGGGCCTTGGTACATTAGTACAAATTGCTTGCGAATCTCGTCAAAGATATACCGGCGCGGCTAGTATATAACTTCGACAAGTGCGGCTTCTAACATGGCGAAGGTCAACTATAGAACGTCAACAGCTAGAAAATTGCCCTGATCTTGCTAAATCCGAACGAGGCGAGACTATCGCCGCAGTTGAATATGTTGCTGCGACGGTTGGCAGATAGATCCCTTGTTTATCTTCAAAAGTGGTGGGGTCTTTATAGAGAGTTGGTTCAACGGAAGCGAGGATTTACCACGAGATACCTCTATAACAACATCACCAAATAGCTAGATTTCTGACGAGATTAGCCTTCAATGGCTTCAAGAATTTATTAAGGCAACTGATGTCGCACAAAAAGAGGAGAGCAGCGCATTCTGATCTTCGATGGCCATAGCTCTTATCTGACCCTCGAATTTCTACAGAAATACGACGACGACAACAACATCATCCTATTCGGATCTTTGCCTCATACTACTCATCTCTGTCAGCCGCTCGATGGCAAGCCATTTTTGAGCTATAAATAGCACTTCCGAAGCATAAATAACGAGCTATCGTACTCGGCGGGCCAGCTAGTTAGGAAAACCGAGTTTCTCCGAGTCATTAGTCCTATACGAAAAAAGGCATTCAACTAGCGAATCATTCGCGAATCCTTTAAAGATCGTGGTATCTAGCCAGTCAATAGCAGCGATATTGTGGGAAAATTGGCAAATGAATAGGAGAACCCTGATCTGTCGGCCCCGCAATATCGCCCCTGGAACTATATCGGGCCGATTGGCCGTTTGCATGTGCGCCAGTATGATAAAGAGAAGCAATATAGAATATGCAGGAGAAGGAGGCACCAAAGGAATGGAGAAATCTAGAAGATACTATGGAATCACCAGCGTTTCTTTGTGTGGACAGACATAAATATGGGGTTCCTCTCTCCGCTGGATTCTAACATTTTTTTATCATCTTGATCATCTTCATATGACTGTTTTAGAGGTTCTAATAGATCGTTCTGCCTACCCTTCAAATACTGGCCATAGCCGACATGATCTTCAAGCACCCGATCTACCTACGTATAGTACAAAGGTGGACTTCTGATGTAGTATAATATATATATCTAATAATTCAACACTATTCATTAGATATATATAAGAATAGAAGTTTCCCACTAGATGTGGGCTTTGATTTTAGTGATTTTAGGATCTCTGAAGAACTAAGCTAAGTGCAAGAATGTTCCTCCTTTTTATACCTTTTTAATCATATAGAATTCCTTTTGGTTTATAAGAAGACTGGTCCAGAACTTTTGTGGTGGGAATTTTAGTCAACCTTAGTAGATAATAGATGCCTTATAATTAAGTCATCTATATGGCTTCTGACACTATAAGTAGACTTGTTAACCCGCGGGTTTTGGGTTGACCCATGGCCTTTGAAGATGAACCGGTGGGTTTTGGGTTGGGTTATGGGGTTGGAAACCCGCCCACGGGTTACTAAAAAACCCACTAACCCAACCCATAAAACCTATAAAACCCATGTATGTTGATTACTGCCTAATTAGGTAGTGATCTACATATTAAAATAAATTACTGTATTTAATACAGTGATTTATTTATATTTAATATGTATATGTAAATATAATATAGTAATTTATATCTTGGCATGGCTTGGCAACCCATTGGGTTATCCATAATCCAATGGGTTACCCATGCATAACCCAAAACCCATTGGATTATTAAAATCAGCAACCCAACCCATTTCTTGGCGGGTTGGGGCGGGTTGGGGCGGGTTTCACGGGTTGGGTTGAACAAGTCTAACTATAAGATACTATTCATCCTATTTTAGTAACTATTTTTCAGCTCTCCCCAACCCCTGAAGTGCAGTGTCGATCGACACTGCACTTCCGGGGATTGTCGGAATAAGGGTTGTTCCGATGGGGTAGCTCAACGTTTTGACGTCAGGTTGAATAGTATGGGAGAATTGCGTGTAATCTACGGAGGTGTGTACCAAAAGTGTCCGCGCAGCGCTAGTATAATCTATGTCACACTTGTTCAATTTTACTAGTAAATTAGTATGTAGGTTGTAACCACAGCAACATAGCAATAGTTTTTGGCTTGGGTACTTATTTAGAACATAAAAAAAGGAATGAAGCTATATAGATGCCTTGTTTAGGAAGGTAGAGAGGTCTTGACAGGTTAAAAGCTGCCCTTTGACCAGCTTGCCCTTCTAATTACGCGAATCCCGGGCCTGCTGGCCCTCTTGATACTTATTCTCTCTCTCCAGGTATATTATCTCTTCCTGATGCTTCAACAAGCAGAGAATCCAGGCCTGAATAGCTTCTTGTAGTAGCTTATTCCAGGCCTAAATCTAAATAGATTTAATGGTCTTCCTATTACAAGGAGCTTTATAGGTAGTTGTATATTGCTTTATCCATGCCTAGCAAGACTTAATTATATTAAGATTAGGTAAATTACCTGGCTAGTTATTAACATGATTTATTCTATAATAGTTATATATATACTACTAGGCATGGTAGTAATATACCTGTACCTTATTTTTAAGAATCTGTTATCAAAGCGACGACCTCTCGTGCGCTTCTAACCCCGGGCTCTCACACGGGACTTCCAATAGGTTCGGATTGACTTGTCTTACCTGGTGTGATCACGTCCAACAAGTATAAAGACTTGTCACGGTCGGTGTCACGGCGCAGGCTATATAGGTGCGATCCAGGCAGATCAGACCATCGGGTCTGATCATAGTGACCTTTTGGTCCAGTTGGGAACACGTTGCCTGGATCACGTGGGTCTCTCACAGTCGGGTTGAAGTCAAGGTAAAAGGGCAGGGCCAGCCTATAGTATATATACTATAGCCTGTAGAGTAAGTACTAGACAAGTTGCTTTGCAAAGATCCTTTAAACAGTTAGTACTCTAATAACAGTAGTATTGATCACGAAGATAGGAAAGCTAGGTACAGTAGTAATAAACATCCTTAAGTATTCCCCTGGCTCCTACCATTCCCCTACCTTCCCATGGTATACCAAACAGTATACCCAATCAGGTCATGTACCCCCGTATACCATTCTCCTACCATCAAATAGTATACCAATGGTATACAGTCACGTGGTCCTCTTTACTGGGTCGCTTCAGGTTTCAACACCACTTTAGCAAGTCGCAATTATACTAAATAACAATTCATCATATCTTTTGGTCTTGGCCGTGCGTATACACATGGTATACGTATACTAGGGCATGGGTTCCTCGAGAACCGTGGTAGTAGTATACGCGCTGCTGGCGCGTGCACATTGCCTATGCACGCACCTGGGACTCGCGCACAGCTCTCCTTCAAGTCCTATAGAGTCGTGGTTATTGGGTACACATCGGCCGTGTGTACTTATACCATCTGCGCATACATCCATTGTGCCTGTCCTCAGGTGAGCCTTTCCAAGGTCCCCTAGTTGCGGGTGCGTACACCCAGTGCGTGTCTTTGTGTTTTGTGTGCCCCTCAAGGTTCTACACACCCCTCAAGGTTCTGCCTTGTGGCTCCGCCTTGCTGCTTATGACCCTGGAGGGTTCATAACAGTAAGGACCTGGACGCGGATTTTTGTTGGATGAAAGCCACTATGAGGCATTGTAGCAGTAGGGGGGATGGGAGGAGGTTGGTTGTCAAATTTAGGAAGAAATTTGCTTTAAAACACCATAAAAATCATGAAGATTGACTGACTAGTAGCCTGAATAGCTTCAAAACTCGTGTTGAGATGTTGAGGTTGAGAAAGAAGCAATTATCAAGATGTTGGGGTCTTGGGGTGGACTAGTGTTACAGTTAATATGGGAATTGCTAGTAAATTGAAACAGCAATACATTCCTTTTCTTCCTAGCGCGGCCCAAACTTTTGGTGCACACCTCCGTATGAGCTTCAAAATCTCATGAGCCGTGTGAGAGAAGTTGGCCGAAACCTTCCTCGAAAGTGTCACGTATTGGAAGTACGGTAAATTACAGCTGACCTCAGCACCCTTGAAAGACATCAATTTAGTTAGTAAACTGGAGGCACTGACTCACTATGTTGAGGTGGGGCCCGTAGGTTCACCAAGAAGTTCCTCGCTTATAATTGTCTTGGCAAGTTTTAGTGGGATAAATTTAATTTGCCAGTTACATGACTGTCTACTAAGTGTTACTTGAGGCGCAACACTCACCACTCGCATTATCTCTTCATTGCCCCATCCCGCGAACAACCCGCTTTCCGTTTGAGAGCCTGTCTAATTGTCATCAAATCTTCTGTACATCTTTGTCTTTGGCAAATTCTGACGCTATGTCGAAAAGACTACTCTCAGATCCTTCGCCCGATACCCTCCAGGCTCCAAGCCCCAAGAAGGCGAAGTCTACTACCCCAGAACCCTCTGAAGCCCGCGCCCAAAAGCTGGAACCTAGTCCAGCGTGTCCAGGTGTTGTTAAGGCACGGCCTATGACGGATGTAATCGGATTACACAATGAATCCGAAGCGTTCGCGGCGTTCATCAAGATCAGAACTGACAAGAACCTGTCAGACGAAGAGGCTTTCTTAGAGCTGTTAACGCATTATGATGTCTCACTATCTATCGTTTCCAAGATTGCAGGTAGGTTCCCGCTGTAATTCAGTCCGGAAGCCTATTAGCTTATAATCCTGCAGATCAGAAACTCGAGGTGTCATTATCAAATATCAAGTATCACCAAGTGGCCCCGTATGTTGGATTATCCCCGACAAAACACGGGGGCGACATGGTGAGGATGGAGCTTTGTCGATCACGTATTCCGAACACGATGTTTGAGGAGATCCTTGAAGATCTTAGCCTTGCAGAGACCCAATACGGCCCGATGTCTATGCATGATAACGAAGAAGCTCGTTCGAGATATATATCCGTTGTAAGTGTTAAGATCTGTACCCAATATACCAGTAGATATAAATACTAACGGAGGAAAAACAATAGCTTTTCAACAGGATTATCGGAGTTTTTGGGACCGCCATCGTTAATAAGCCTGAAGGACTCTTGGACAGTCGGTTTTCAAAAAGAGGCAGAATCGAGCACCATTTCGTCTCCCTCAGATCAACTAGCGTTGTCTTTATAGAAGTTAAGAGGATTTGGACCCTCGGAAAAGGCCGCCTAGATGTCAAAGCACAAGTTCTAGCTGAATGTGCTGCATGTGACTTCGCAAATCAGAAAGAGGGATACTGGACCCCAATTCTGGCTGTACTTTGTGATGGTATAAACCTTGAGTTCATGGTTTTTGATTCTTCCAGCAAAACCGTATACACTTCAGGCTGGGCATTTGCCCTTATGCTAGAGTGTGAGAATGAAGTGGATTTCATCAAGTCAGTCAAAAGAAGTATGCAACCCCCCTCCACCCTGTGCATCCTTCTGGCCTCTGGACTAACCTACCTATTTCTCTATAGCCGCGGAACGCCTTTTTGACTGGTTTGTAATGGCGTACATTAACGGCATCAGAGCCTTCGAGCATGTCTCTTCCCGTAAATCCGATCTTGAGGGCATGCCACGAAAATCAACTGAGAATTGGGGTGACGCCCTTGCACATGCTGAACGGGCGCATTGGTTCTTGCGCGAAGGTCATAACTGCCTTGCCTCCCAGGAATGGAGCAAGGCCGAAGAGTTAGCAAGACAGGGTGTCGAATTACTCAAACAAAGGTTAGACCAAAACCCTCTCCATGCGACCTACAGATTGCTAACTTCGCTGTTCCCAGCGTCTCGGAACTACCAAGTTATTTGCTGATGCCGCAAGAAGTCCCTAGAAACCGAAAGTGGGCTGTGTGCTTTGAGGAGAGCGTGGAAAATGACCCGCGATCTGCAAACCGTCGATGGGAGTTCTAGGACTTCTATAAGGATAAAAGAAGGCGCAATTTACGGGAAACGGCCGAGGATCAGATTTAGGTATGATGTATTAGCCGGTGGTCAAGACATGTAGTCCATCAAGAGTATTAGTTACCTGAAATAAAGGAAGTCTCCCAACATGGGCCTATACCCGCGAAGCATAGATGCGTCCATTGCCCAGGCCAGGGCTGAGTTCTGGCTGTTCATTTGAGATAAGACTTTTACGCGTACCTTGAAGCGTTGGAGAACAAGGTAGAAGCAGTGGAAATTGCTGGACTGTACTTTGGGTTTAGAATATGAACACAAATAAAGATTAGCGAATTGTCCGGCCAAGACTACCAAATAAACGCGAGGCTATAACGAGAGCTCAAGCGAACTCCATCCCTCAGACTGCTTCCACAAAGCAAAGCAAAGGCGGACAGTCTCGAGAGCAACCCTTCTCCACTGCTGAATATACTCCCATGCGAATTCTCGATCGTGCCCTAGCAAGATGTCAATCTCCGCCTGCACCTCTTTATCAAGGTACGACCGCTGGGCGGTGATCTCCATTTCCGCACCGCTGGACACTGGTGCCCCTGAGCTGAGGGTCCCACGTCCACGGACGTTTATCGGTACTCGGCCGGCGCCGCCGCCGCGAGAGGCAGAGGCGCGGATCAGAACGTATATCAAGAATATCCCGCCCGGGGCGATTCGGACGGGATCCAAACCCACGGCGGAGATGTGGCAGCTGGTACTCTGTGTGTTGCAGCAGTCGTATCTGCCGCGGTTATTCGGGGCTAAAGGGAATGGACAGAAGGCTGCATTGAGTGGGGTTATGGAGAGTCTAGAGAAGTGGAAGGAGGAGCGAGGCGAGGGTTTGCCGGCCCTGTGGATTGTTCATGGCAGTGGGGATACGATGGTACGTTTTAACGTCACCCCTGCTGTTGTCATCATCTGATCTGACATGGAACACAGATTCCCCCGGTGTGTTCGACGGGGTTTGTAAAGCGGTTGCGGGAGGTGTTGCCGAGTGTTCCCGTAAAGTTGGACGTGCTGCCAGGAGAGCATATGTTCGATGTCGATATCACCATGGCGGAGGGGTGGGTGACAATGGGAAGAGGCTTGCTGGAGCACTACTGGCCCTGACTGTTGCCGATGCAAACGGCGGCAGTCAGCCAGCACGAAAACAGCCAGAAACAAACGTGCGTTTTGAGTCCGGCCACCTCAGACCAGAAGAGACGATGCTGTCCGTCCGCTCAGAGCGGTGCTTAAGCCACATAGCGCACGCGGACAATAGTTAAGTGAGCTCTAGGTACCCTGCTTCTTTTTCTATTCCTTCTGTTGTATCCTGTTGGCTTCCTGGGTCTCTGCAAAGCTTTTAGATAATGTAATGCTTGGCGATGCTCAGCAGGGGACTTGTCTCTGGTTTCATCTGCCAAATAATGGGGGCGTAAACCTCAGCTACCTTCAGATCAATTTTCTCTGATCCTGAGCAAAGGAAGAAATTGCGACCACGAATTATGCATCCGACTGAAGCCGGGAATCCTCGGAGGACCCATTGGGTTATGATTTCTCCACCTCGTTGGCGAACTTTGCCTTGAAAGAAGTTGGCGCTGACTCGCAGGTGGCTGAGGTGGGGTGCGTCATACCCTGGAGGACAGGACGGACGGACGCTTCTTGGGTGAAATGGATGCTGTATTTGAATAAGATACTCATGACGGGTCCTTAAATATCCATTAATCCAGCCCTATCTGACGAACAGCCATCTACAGGGCACGGAGCGATGTCACGAACAAGCGATAGCGAAGCACCAAGGGCCCGGTCGTTCCGAGGGCTTCAACTGCAGTTCTCCATGAGGCCGGCCGACGACAACGAACCACAAGATTGGTGGTTTGCCTCGACGGCCATTCCCCTGATCGCTGCAACAACCGGCCCGCTCGCCAATCTGATGTCCATTGTTGCTTTGGTCAGTCCCTGGCGGAATAACATCCGCTGGGAACAGAGCGATGTGGACGGGAGCCCGGTAGAAGTGGGTTATAAGGATCCTCGATGGCGAGTTGGCAATATTATCTATCTAATTTCTGAAAGTAGTTTGGTACCTGTGGCTAACCTTGATCACAGGTGTATTGCGTTGAATGCCACTTCCCTTGCGTGTGGGTTGGCTGGCAATTTCTTTCTCTTGTGCAACTTCACGCGCATCGTGCGGTATATAGTCGCACTGCCTGTGTCGATTTTTCTGTGGCTAGTCTCGGCATTTATTGTGAGCGTCTTGTCTCATCCCCTGATGCTGAAGGCTAAGGTCCTTTAGTTAGTTGCGTTGACGGCATCCGTACATATATACCACAGTCCAGCCCTTCCGGATCAGACATACTCGCAGGCATATTGGAGCGCGGTCATATCCGCCGTCCTCTATTTTCTTCTCTCGGTCGTGCTGATGATAAACATGCTCGGGTATTTCCTCGGTCATTACCCCCAGAACTTTGCTCTCACGGATGACCAGCGGACATTGATTCTCCAAACAATAGCATTTGTGACGTGGCTGGCTATTGGTGGCGCGATCTTCTCACGGGCCATCGAAATATCGTACGCCGACGCCTTGTACTTTTCCGACATCACTATTCTCACTCTAGGCTTTGGCGACATCACCAGTCCAGATGCAGTGGCCAGAGGGCTTGTTTTCCCATATGCAGTGATCGGGATGATAATTCTGGGCCTGGTAGTCTCGAGCATCCACCGATTTGCCCAGCAAATCCACCGCGACAACGTGGTGATGAACCATATCGAACGGAAGCGGAAGGACGTTGTAAGGCGCTCGCAGTCCAACACCGAGCTTGAATATCAGCAGCGGCATACACGCCGACAACCTATAGTGAGCAGGATCAGTACCTTTACGCGGACAAGTGGGAATCAATCCAGGCTCCCGCAGATGGAAGACGAGAGGGACCGGTTTAATGCCATGAGAGCGATTCAAGATGAGACCGCGCGCTTTCGACGGTGGACAAGCCTTGTAGCGAGCATTATCGTATTCGTCATCGTCTGGACATGTGGTGCTGTTGTGTTTTGGGCGCTTGAAGACAGTTGGACATATTTTGAGGCCCTCTACTTTGGATTCTGCTGTCTCCTGACCATTGGATATGGAGACCTCACCCCAACAAACAACGCAGCGCGGCCATTCTTCGTGGTCTGGTCGCTCGTGGCCGTGCCGACAATGACAACGCTCATCTCCAAGATGAGCGATACGCTTGTGGACGGGTACAAGCATGCCACGAATGCTGTTGCGGGATGGACACTACTGCCTCAATCAGGGCAGTACAGAGCCATTCTCGCATGGTTCCCACGCAGAGAAAAGGCCACTCGTTTTCACTTCTTCGACAAACGGCAAACATCCCGAGAAGAGCAGACGGGAGTACCCGAGCCGGAGAAGGGCCACAATCAGAAGTCCCCAAGCAAGGAACAGCCAGGGATGTCCCTCGAAGATCTTGCCCGCGAACCGGGGCCAACAGAACATGAACTCGCGCATCAACTTGCATATGCAATCCGGAGGACCATAAAAGACTCCATGTCTGGCAAACCTAAGAAATATACCTATGAGGAATGGGTCGCTTTTTCTCGGATGATCCGGTTCACGGACCCAAAGCCTGATGGGATGCTTGTCAAGGAGGACGAATACGGGCTGCTGAACTGGGACTGGATCGGAGAAGATAGCCCTCTGCTGGCTGAGAAGACTGAGCCTGAATGGGTTCTTGACCGACTTTGCGAAAGCCTGATCCGATACCTTGCTGCACCTGTCAGGCAGGACACTACTTCAGTTTCTTAACATGGGTGAAATGTCTCAGTCTTCGTCTCGTATCGAAAAGGATGACGCTATTCCCAAAAGCAATATGTACAAGGTCTGCCCACCTTCTGATATCTCTCCGCTTTCCTCATCTCTTCATCTGCCTCTCGAGATGTTGAGTTTCTCTGAAACACGAACTACTTCCTGATGAGGATTTCCAAATGACGAACACCGCTATGGTCCCGGTAACGCCATCCGATCCATTCCCTCCAGCGGCGCCGTCGGACATGCGATACACTGAGATGCTACGATCGTGGCACAATGGTTTGAACCCGGACCTGGACTCGATATTCTCCTTACCAGTCGAGGCAGTCATCGAACTGGCGAGACGAATCGACGCCATTGGAGTACCTCATCGCACGCCTGGCAGATTACGTGATAAATTCCAAGCCACGGGAATTGTCACTGGTGACACTGCATGTAGAGTCCCGTAATCCGCCGTCAACTGGGACGTCTACCTTACTAGTGCAGGAGAATTACTGCTTTCATCTTCCATGATCAGCGGAACAACAGACACCACACGATGCCGATCTAGATGGTGTTGACTGGAACTAGGGTACATGGGAGGAGACAAGGAGAGGAACGACAGCGTGGCTCAACCTCGAATATCTAGCCACGTTACGAGACACAACACAGCAGGGTACTCCGACAGTCAGGCGCTCAGGATTGACTGGTGTTACTGCGGAGATAATATAATCAGCACTCGTACGCCATATTCGTGACTCTTGCAAGGGTTTCTGGACTAGATACTGAGCATATAACGAAATTTAGACTCTTTCCTAAGATTTAATCTCACCCGCATTTGCACCACGTGCAGTTCTTTGTGTGCAAAATATCAAGGCTGAACTATCCTGAATACCAGCTTTGGTAAAACCCCCCTTGGGGGTATACATTACAGCATCGCCCGCGCCAATCCAAACCCAGCCCTCCCAATCCCTATGGCAGCACCACCCGCCTGCATCATCCCATTAACAACAGCGACCCCGACACCCCCAGCACCAGCACTCTGCAACGTAGCGAACGCACCTCCAGCAACCGGATTCCCAATAACGCTGTGTATACAAGCGGCAACTGATCCCGCCTGCACACCCCCAGCACCGAAACCCACGGCCCCGAGGACCGGCCCTGCGACAACACCAGGAGCAGCAACCATGACACCACCAACGACGAGGGACGCCACGGTGAGTGGGTTTGTGGCGGACCAGTTTGCGGCCTAATCGTTATTAGTAACTAGCCCTCCGGCTTGCAGGTGGCAGCGGGGAAACGGTGGGTGGTGGCATACCTGGCCTACGACGTCGAGTGACTTCTCGACGGCGGGTTTCCCGTACACGGTTGCCAACTTGGGGCCCTCGGTGAGGGCCTTCTGGACGGCGCTTGAGCCTGCGGAGGCGATTTGGGCTGGGAGGTTCTGCGGTATGGACATTTTTTCTTTTTGGGTTGGTGTTAATGGGGGGTATGAGGTAGGGGTGATGAGTTGAGAGATGAGCTGGAAAGCTGTGAGAGATAGAAGAAGAAGAAGAAGAAGAAGAAGAAGAAGAAGAAGAAGAAGAAGAAGATGGTGATGATGATGATGAAGGAGAGGGAGGGGTTGCAGCTTGTCGAAATCAAGGGATGAAAGAGCGTTGGGTTGGGTGCCGTGCCGCCTGCAGTACAAACAAGCACTCCCGCTTCGCAGCCTTGCGAACGGAATTGTCAGCCAGTCAATTGCAGGATGATGAATCTTGTCAGAAGCAAATATCTATCGATTGGCGGGGTTGGTTGGCTGTGAGGCACAGAGATACTTCTACGACCTTCCCACCTATGAGTTGTGGGGGGTATGTAATGCTGTCCTAATCAAGAGTGTCTAAATAGGAATGGCATAACCTGCCGATAGGTACAGACAATAATGCATGTCAGATCCATCTCTACAACAAGCGAAGCTATGCGCAGCTGAAGCATTATAGTGCAAGTTCAATCCATGCCCTACTTCAGGACGGACACACGCAGTGAACGACTTCGCATTGGGAAAGATCAATGCCAACTGAGGGTCTGGCCCTTCAAGGATACCATGGCATTCTCCGCCGCAGGATGGTGGTCCCGCTTGCCGCGAGAGCATTTATCGCCATTAGTATTAATCCTGTCCGGTCTTAGCGGGAGGCGACAGACAAGAACAGGCTTTGTGAAGTTCCTCGCAGCCAGCAACACACGCTCGCGAACGAGAGGAGTGTCCCGCAATGGCGAAGGGAGCCTTGAGAAACTCTGACTTCCTGAGGGCCTCAATGTCGAAGAATGGGTACTTGAAGAAGATGCCCTAGTTGTCGAATTCGCGTCTACATGGCAAAGAACCCGTTTTGCGAGTTGTGGAATCGAGAGGGAAGATAAATTTGTCATAACAACATGATCAATAATCTCTGGGGGCTCAGCACAGATCCACCGCGCTAGGTAGGACATCACGAGCTCCGGGCGTTAGCGGCGGAATGATTGATGAACGCCCCGGCCTTCCCAGCCCCTCCCCTCTCAACTTCTCGGTCGACTGAAGATGATGATTGCTGTCGTCATTCATAATGCCCACCACGCATAGTTCGAACCCCGATCGTCCCTTCGACAGCATCATCAACTTCCGCGATGTCGGCCGGACAATCAACCAGATGGCCGGGAAGAGGTATGTGCTTTGCGAGTCATGGAGGATACTCCGTACATGCTAACTGCAAACAGGCTCTTGAAAGAGGGTGTTCTGTTCCGGAGTGCCCGGGTAATTCACTTACCCAGTTTAATCGATGATATGCGTGGATCGGCCACACTGACCCAACAATGACCGCCCTAGCTTGATGAAGCATCCGATGAGGATATCCGTCATTTGACGGGCAATCTCAACGTGTCTACAATCCTCGACCTTCGCTCTACGTATGGACCCGTTGATATTTCGTACTGCCGAATAGAGACTGAAAGTAAACAGAACGGAACACCGCATGGCAATCACAAAATACAGAAAGACGCACCCAGCTCCATCACCAGAAGAGAACCCGGGTGGTCAAGGTGAAGAAGAGTATATCCATCTTCCGCCCCTCGAGGACACGAAAGCCACGCGCCACCTAATAAGCCTTACGGGGCGGGCCTTCGAGATGCGGCTCCTATGGCGGTTGGACTGGTGGAATTTCACGTAGGTCTCCTCTTCCTTCCCCCCCCCTCATTCATTTTGGTTCGTCCGACTATTAGTATCGCGTCCGTATTAACATCCCACAGGAAACTCCTCGCCTACCTAGCCGCAGGCTACAGACAAGACGCCGTGCGCATAATCGGCGAGAACGTAATGAAGCCCGCCGGACTGACGGGGCTAGCCATGGACACGCTCGAGGCTAGCACAGCCGAGCTAAAGGAAGTATTCGACCTTCTCGGTTCGCGCGAACTGCCATCTTCACCTTCACCTCCATCTCCATCTTCTTCTCCCGGTGCAAACGATTCCACCGGCGGCGTGCTTGTCCACTGCACGCAAGGGAAAGACCGCACGGGTCTGGTTATCCTGCTCTTGCTCCTTCTTACGGGTGTTGTGGAGGGTTCCGCGATAGCCCGTGAGTATGTTCGCTCTGAGAAGGAGTTGGAGAGGGTGTCTGCCGAGGAGAAAGAGGAGAGGATGAGGGAGATTCGGGCCTTGGGGCTTGGCGAGGAGTATACGAGGTGTCCGGTGGATTTTACGGAGGGGGTCACGAGGTTTCTGGAGGAGAGATATGGGGGTGTACGGGGGTATTTGCGGTTTGCTGGGGTTGAGGACGGGGTTATCGAGGCTGTTAGGAGAAGGTTTGTGGCTTAATTTGGGTTAGGGATAAGGTTATACTTTCTAGGATTGGGTTGGAGCCTTAAAAGGGTACGATAGTTATAGAGAGAGAATTGTATCGTGGGTGTCCAGCAAGTCATCTAATTATTTTACATGTCATAAGTCGTAACTCGTACTCTAGGTATCTCAACCAAACGAGCCGCACAATGTTGAAAGCAACACACAGTTCAGAAGTGTTGAGGCGGACCGTCACGATAGTAGCCGGCGCTCATATCCGCGTTTGGTCCGGCGGAGTTCTGCGTCAATGGTTCTTCGTATACCATATTAGACTGTTCTGAATGCGCGGATCCGATGCGCTTCTCGCCCTGTGGGACATGCTTCCGCGTGCGGACGGCCGGTAATAGGTCGATGACGAACGAGAGGACATAGAAGGTGAATACTAGGGCAATTACTACAGCTTTAGTTAGTGAGAGTTTTGTCAATTAAACGAAGGACACACACCCCACTCAAGCACGGCCGCAGCATTCCGGTGCTGCGGACGGTGCCAGCCACAGATGCCAAAAGCAATGGCCAACGCAATTTCAATCACCACGAAGACAGCCTTGATCCAGAAACTGGCCAGGAGAACGCGGTGGTGGGAGCGGTAAAAGATGCCGATGCGGAGGTATTCGACGCAGATGAGGATAGCGCTGACCAGGTATGCCACACTGACTTGTTAACCAGAGAGTCGAAAAAATCTGTAGAGAAGAGCTTACAGGAACATGGCTAAAAATCCGCCATGCAACCGCGAGTGGTGGACGGTATCGAAAATCGAGAGCAGGATCAACCCTACAGCACCTGCAATCGAGAAGAAGATAGACCCAATCGCACAGGCTTTGTCCAGCAGGCCTTTATTCGGGACCAACTGCCCAGCATGCCGAAGCCATCTTTCTGCGATGAACGAGAGATCAAGGAACACGACAGTAATCACGCTACCCGTAATAAACAGGGGTTTCAGGCCCTGCGCACCAACGTCGGATATATACCTAAGTGTAGTCAGTACTGTGATTGCAGGTACTATTGAAG
The DNA here is from genome assembly GCF_044049455.1 of Aspergillus lucknowensis. NCBI lineage: Eukaryota > Fungi > Ascomycota > Eurotiomycetes > Eurotiales > Aspergillaceae > Aspergillus > Aspergillus lucknowensis. Next base: position 102,456 of record NW_027263583.1, on the reverse strand, counting down.
GCATTGATTACTTACGCAATGGTCTGTCCTGGTTCCATACTCGAATAGATTGGATTTCCTTGGACACACCAGGACCCCAGCATCGCAGCAAGCATGGCTGGAAAAGAGTGAGTATTATCCCGCTGCCTATTTCGGGCGTAGCCTTAACGCACCTATCCACATGCATGCCGAAATGACAGGAAAGATCCAGAAGGAGATAATCCACATCTTGTTCCGATACTGAGCCGCGCCGCTACGCACCAGCAAATTGAGCTCCGCCTCGGATTGGAACGAGTATGGGAAGCGGAGAAGGGGAAAGGAGGAGAAAACAGGGGACAATGATATAAGTCGGAGGACTGACGAGAATTATTACGTAGTTTTCGTCAGTATAGGAAGAACCTGGTTGTGGAGCTACTAGCTTTTTTAAAGTCATTATGGGATGCGCCGGAAGCTGCGGATGTGGCTTGAAAACAACACGGCGACGACCGGGGAAACTCCTCGATGACACCAAATTTTTAGCCAGGTGACCCATTGCCGTCGGTCTCGAGCGCTGTGTGACTGGACCTGAGTAGACTGGCTGTGCTGGACTGTGTTGTGCTGATCTGTAGCAAGGATGACTTCGCTGCGTTTCGCCCCGGCAGTTTTGGACACCGACGTCATGGTGGCTGGAGACGCTGCCAGCGGTTCTGCACATGGAACTCCGCATTAAATCCGGCAGAACAAATCATGAGGGCATTAGTTGCATGTGTTTTCAAAGCCATGCTATAATTAGGTATATCATTAAAGTGTATGTTCAAGGTTCAGAATAAAGTTGCCTAAAACCGTCTATTCGAACTCCAGACGCTCTGTGTCGCTGTGAAGACAACCCACCCGAGAAAACACCCAAGATATGAAGGAGCATAGAGCTGGCGGACTCAAGAATGGCCGCCGTGTTGGCGGCTGCGTCTGCCGGCCACACAACTGGAACTGCTTGGCACTTTGTGTTCCATGACTTCCACAATATGGACTTCGTCGCCGGTACTTGCTGGACTGCGTTTTTTGGAGCTGACGTTACCGCTGTCATTATTTTGGCCCTCCACCGGCTCCGGGGCTAACACCGGTGATGAGGCATTCGCGTACGACGCTCGTACTGGCCCAGGCAAAGATGGGCTGTGCATGGGTTGAATGGATTCCCAAGCGGGTGGGACTTGGTACGGGACAATCCGCTGGATACTAGGGGCCGGAGAGAACGCCGGATCGTGGTTCAAGGAGCCGGGAAAAGGCGGTTGGACGGGGGACCGCGGCGTCGTGGTCGATGATTGTGGACTGACCGAAGACCCCGTTGTTCTGGCCAATCCACAGTATACACTGGTGTCGAGAGGGCGTGGTCCGTTTCGCCAGGCCGCCCCATTCCGTCTCCCAGCCAAGCGCTTCTTGTCGACCTGAGCCTGAGGAGCCGCTTGTTGTCGCTTACGCTCCAGAGCTTCTAACTCTCGTTTGGATAGAGTAACGTTCTTCTGCCCTTCGGAGTGTGCGCGTCGAATTCGCTCCAGCACTTTCTCCACCATCCATTCCTCATTGTCCCCCATCGCCAGTTGTACCGCATATGCCACCGTACTGTCCGTGTCTTCGTAAATATTGTAGTCAGCACCGTCAACCGATCTTGGCATATTGTTGTATCCATAGTGTCCCATCATAGATCTCTGCCACCCAATTCCTCCATCCTGTGGAGTAGCCAATTTTCCTGTATCCAGTCGATCATCCCTCATCTCCTCGTGATCCTCCGTTCCACTATCCACTTCCTCAATCCGTGCATCACCATCTACCCTTGGTCCTCCTCTTTTCCCGCTTCGCCTCCCCAGATATACTCCCGGTGGTCTTCCCCCGAGGGGCATCCCATTAGGAGCTCGCGGCCGACCACCTAGACCGCCTCCTCCGAAAAAGCATTCTCGATTGGTTTATCCATGAAAGCAGCATGGCCAAAGACGGTCACACCAGTTGCTCCAACCAGCCAGAGAAATGTAGCAAATGGAGAAGCCCAAAAGCCCAGAGGCACTGCGACAAGCAGCAGCCCAGTGTAGAGTTGAGAAGTATTGAATCGAGCAAAACCCAGGTCAAGATCACGGCCACCGAGTTTTCCGATTCCCCACAAACCACCACTGACCAGGAAAATGACGAAAAGCAGGACCGGGTTTGTCAGGAGGCTGTAGATGCTGAGCATCACGAAGATTGCGGCATAGTTGCTCGAGAAGTAGGATAGGTTGTAGTTGATTCGGCTTTGGGCCTCGCCGAAATTCGCAGGCTTCGAGATGCGTTTGAAGTCCAGAAATTCAGAGATCGGGCGAAGATTGGCGAAGCGCGATCCAAAAGACTGAGAACGAAGGCTGTTGAATCGGTCACCGAACCGCGAGGTGATCACCTCAATAGGAATCTGGATTGGGCTCATTGTGAAGTCTGAAGGCGGGGTTGAATAGAAGTTGAGAGCACGGTACTCGAATGATGAAACGTCGAGATTAGGAGGTCAATGAGAAGAAGTGGGAGTTGGAATGTCGCGGGAGGAAAAGGGGGTGCCTAAAGTCAATGCTGGAAGAAATGTCGAGCTGGCAAGACCGGAAAACAAGCGTTAGCCTCTTTTGGGCCAGCCCGTACCTTATCCGTACCAACTGTTACAAGGAAGTGACGACGGCTCCAACCACAGCCTCAAAGAGAGAGGAGGGCGCTGTGTTTGGGTGGCTGATTCTTTTAAAGACTGCACAAGGGCTCCTGTCGACTGATCGGAGTCAATTCTCCGTTTGCGATTTCCCTCCCCAGGGAGTGATGTAACGGCCGGATGGGGCTCTGGGTTGGTTGCTGAGCGCGGAATGCTTCCCCGTTGGCACAACGCCAAGGGCTCGGGATGGGTATGCTCTGCTATGTATTGATGCCGTCACCGGGACGCAATGCTGCCTTCCACAACATCATTTGTAGTTGCTGCTGGCAATATCTCAGCCACCATGTTGGTAAATATCGCTTCTCCATACTGGTAATTGGGATATTACGAGAACTTGTTTTCAAAGATGGGCCCCTATCAGAAGGATGAGACATATCACAGCCCAGCAGACAGATGCATTGGTCTCCATTATCACTTGGAATTTAGTACCCAATGCTTTCCTGCCACTGTCACTCTCTCGTGCATTAAGTTATGCAAATATCAAATCCGCAGTGTGGCTCCACCGGTCCCTTTGGAGCTACTCGACGAAAACGTCTCTGTCAATGTCAGGGCAATGCGCTCTTCAACAGCCTACTTATTGCTGGGCAAGATACTTGGCTATCCTCTGGACGCACATCTGCAGTTCGAAGTCCTGGTCCTCCTTGTACGAGCCCTCCGAAACTGCTCGTTGAATATTTTCCCAGCTGTAATCGGGTCATGATGTTCTCCTGGACGACTCAAAGCAAGTCTGTCGTAATGAGCCGTAATTTCCGCCAAGTTCCTCCTTGACCGCCTTCCTGCCGCATCTCCAGAATGAACGAACTGGCCAGAAGAGAAATATTTCTCAAAGGCAAAAAGAGTGCGACACATGCGTCCGGGGTCGTCATGGAATGATATCTCCCTCCACCCCCTGAAGTTATCCGCTATTTCCTCTTCCTCCTCTCAAATTGTCTCGGGCTTAGGGGCTTTCACCGCTCTGTTCCCTGACAATGAAGACGACTGTGTTCCGTCTGTGCCTGTTCGCGGTTTTCTTTGTCATTGTTGCAGCTTGGACGAAAGAAGGTTGGCAGCATGTCGATTGGCACATCAGTATTGGGACTAACTTTATAATTGTCTAGACTATGAGATCTTCCGTCTCCATGACGAGATTACCGCAACAGAAGGGTTTAATGTGACATTTTACGGTATAATTCTCTGAGCCTGTCGACTTTAATGCAACCCGTCTTCTGACTCGAGCTTCCAGATTTCTTAGGTGTCCGCCCAAACGCCAATCAGGATGAGCTGAACAAGGCGTACCGTAAGATGTCGCGACTCCTCCACCCCGACAAAGTCAAGCGGTCCTTTATCGCCAACAGCTCGAAAGACAAGAGCAAGTCCAAAACCAGTCAGAAGGGCGTGCACGTCAATCAAGGCCCTACGAAGCGAGAAATTGACGCCGCCGTCAAGGATGCCCACGAGCGCTCCCAGCGCCTGAACACTGTCGCCAACATCCTTCGTGGCCCGGCTCGTGAGCGCTACGACTATTTCATGAAGCATGGATTCCCGAAGTGGAGGGGCACCGGTTACTACTATTCACGGTTTCGTCCCGGGCTGGGCTCAGTCCTCGTCGGACTATTTTTAGTCTTTGGCGGTGGCGCTCATTATGCCGCCTTGGTTCTTAGCTGGAAGCGCCAACGGGAGTTCGTCGATCGGTACGTTCGTCAGGCTAGGAGGGCTGCATGGGGTGATGAGCTGGGTATCCGGGGTATCGGGGGTGCGGCTTCTCCCGCTCCTACCCCTCCTCCGGCAGCGGGCGCTGGAGACGCCGGCGCTATCCCGATGAACCGCCGACAGAAGCGAATGATGGATAGGGAGAGCCGTAAACCGAAGAAAGGTGGAAACGCGAAGTCCAACTCGCGTAGTAGCGGAACTGCGACACCAACTGGCGATTCTGTCGAACCAACCGGCGAGAGAAAAAGAGTTGTTGCTGAGAATGGCAAAGTCCTAATTGTTGATTCTGTTGGCAATGTGTTCCTAGAGGAGGAGACTGAAGACGGAGATCGCCAGGAGTTCTTGCTTGATGTTGAAGCGATCCAGCGCCCCACCGTGCGTGACACAATGATATTCCGGCTGCCAGCCTGGGCTTATCGGAAGACTGTTGGGCAGATCCTTGGAACATATAACATGGCTGAGAACGGAGCCGCTTCAGACGACGAGCAAGTGGAACCTGAAGAGCGGGTTGAGCAATCTAGCTCGGCCGTGGCTTCGGGGAGTTCGACGTCGAGAAGAAGGGGGAAACGTTCTCAACGATCTTAAGACTTTGTTGGCGGAGTATAGACGGAAATCTAGCGTTTCCCGTGCCTAAAATGTATAGATATACTTACACCCAATGACATGCCGTCGCTAGTACTAGCCCTGAGTAGTATGCAGCCTCAATTTATCTATCTTGGATGATTCCGTGGGACTTGCTGCGAAGCCTACAATGCGGGGCGGAAACTTGGTTAGATGTAGACTATGGATGACCTCCTCATTTATAAGATAACAGTGGCAATCAAAAAGATGATATAAAATCAACCAAAGAGTAAAGGAAGGTAAATATGCCATTGTCGTCCTCGTGATCGTGACTTTCATTAAGTGCTGTGTCATTCCAGTGTACTTTCTCATTGATCTCCCTCCAGTAGATAACAATGAATACTCTTCTACATCAGCATCTTGGCAATATTCATCAACCCGTTGATATTTCCAGCCATGCCGCCATCACCACCGGACCTTGAGGATGACGATGAGCTTCCGCCAAAGATATGCTTGGGCAGATGAATTCCGATCATGCCGAACAGCTTGTAGAGCACGCCACTGGTGATCAGGGGGACAACGACCAGCAGAAGTACCTTCATCGGATGACGACGCGCATAGTGGATGATATCGCGGAACAAGCGCCTAATGTAGCGGACGATACGTTGGATGAACCCAGAGCGCGGACGAGCCCTTCGCGATGAGGAGGAGAAAACGGACGGGCTTGATCGCCCCGTGCGACTCCCGCTGAAACTGAAGACTGAGGGAGCGGAGTGGCGGCTGTGGTGGGTAGAATACCCACTGTTGGACCGGCGGGAAGGAGACTTCTTTCGGACAAAGTAGTAGTCGGATGTTGAAGAGCGGCCGTCAAACCAGCCCATCGTGATCTCACTTGGCTGGAATTAAGCCTGCGGGATATATGGCTTTGTTGATATCGAACTCGTGTGCTTTTGGGACCTGAACGGAGGTTGAATCCCCTTTGATTCAGTTCGACGGTCCGTCAGCTTCGGTCCTGATGCTTGCTCCTCGAAGTGTCGAATTTCTCAAGCAATCATAAATCGGTTGCGGAGTCGCTTGCTGCACAACACCGGCTTTAGGCGCTTTGCTGCATCAATTGTCTCCACCGCTTCGTCCAAACTGGTTCAAAGAGGACAATTGCAAAGATACGACCAAAAGCCGCTGGGCGCACTGAGAGTCTGGGAGACGTATTTCGCACAGACAACCGAGGACTCAACCCGCCGCCAGTACAGAAGGCAAGGGAGGAATGATGCAGAAGTTTGAAGAAATTCTGACCGGCCTGGGAAATGAATTGAGCTCCCTTTGGCGAGGCGAGCCCTCGGCTGCAACAAAGTCGGTGGCTGGCGGATTGAGTTCTGCTCACCCTCGAAGGTGATTGGCAGTGATTCTCAGGGGCCAGCCGCAGCAGGCGACGCCTCAGGGATCAGGCAGCGGGTTGCCCTTCTGGAACAGTTGTCACTGTTTCCCAGCGTGAGACTCAGACAAGCATTCGAATAGATGGTCAGGTTCAGCCATCTGGTTTTCATGGAGGGCGAGAGATTGTTCTTCATCGCAACCTCTCACAGTCCAAGCTTCCGAGCGCGAACCAAATCTTGGTCTCATAAGGATTCCGCGACCCTCACGCGTGGACTCTGGTTCGTTGTTCCACCCTGGACCACCGACGTCATCCCGACCCGCGGCCGCCCATTTCAAGAGCCCATTCGCTTTTTGATCTTCACTTTTCTTGCCCCCAGAATAGACACTCTTACCTTGAATCAGATATTGAACTCTTACAAGCAGATATCGCAGTCCTACTTCGTCATATACAATTAATTATGGACCCCAACGAGATGCCAAGTGAGTCCCCCCAGCTGTCCGTGCTGATGGATGGGTGACTAACAGTTGAGCAGGAATTCCTGATTATTGTAAGTATAACATGATAGTAAGGCAAGGCAAGACTCACTCATATATAGATAAGCTTTTGGGCGTCTCCCCAGACGCCAGCCAACAGGAGATTCGCACTGCGTATAAAAGGTTTGTATACTAAATACCTGCCTGACAACAGATTAGTGCTAAATCCGCTGCAGAGAATCTCTAAAATCCCATCCCGATCGAGTCCCGGAAGGCTCCCCCGAAAAACCTGCTCGAACCCGAAAGTTTCAAGAAATTAATGATGCGTATTATACTCTCTCGGATGAATCGCGCCGGCGAGAGTACGATGCCAGAAGAGACCTCGAAGAGGAAATGAAGGAGGAGGAGGTACCCGGGCCTGGCGGTGGGTTCTGGTCATCGTTTGGGTTTGGTCCTGAAGATCATGAAGAACGAGCATCTGAGCAGTTTGGCTCAGTATTCGAGGAGATGCTGCGAGAGGAAGGCATGGCTGGTGACACCGAAGCCGGGCGAACAACGCGACATTTCTGGTCGCTTGTCGGTGGGGTAAGCGGCGGTGCGCTTGGGTTTATCGTTGCCAATGCACCTGGCGCAATTGCGGGCGCAGTTGCCGGAAACCGTCTTGGAGCGGTCCGCGACGCCCGGGGTAAAAGTGTCTATGAGGTTTTCTTGGAACTACCAGTGAACGACCGGGCGCGGCTGCTAAGCCAACTGGCTGCCAAAGTCTTCCAGCATACCATGGCTCAGTAATTGAATTCCGCACTGCATATATCTAGAGGAATTAGGCTTGTGCATTCCCTCCCGCTCTTCTTGTCTGATGGACTGGAGATCTAGGGATATGATCCTAGCACACGAGCACTCCGGGTCTTGCCGAGGTGCCTGTCGATTCAATGCTGTTATTTATGCGTTTTCCGGAAGAGGATTACCTTGGAGGGTTGCCCAAGATAGCGTTCGCTACCTACCTAGGTAGCCGCAACTACTTGCTCCTTTCAGGCATGTCCCTAATCTTTATGGGGTACTCGAAATTTGAGCATGGATATAAACATTCTTAGTTGCCTGTGGATGCGGGCGAACCCAACCAACCTCCAGCTTATCGATAAGCAGGCCCAAAGCGAGCTCCGGTTGGAATTCTTTGGCTGACCGCCTGCCCCAAATTGAGGAGGCCTGTTTGTCGAGGCCCACTCCCGGCCCCTCAGTTTCACCGCAAGCGGTCAAGACTTGTTCTTCGAGGTTCTGGATGAAGTACATGTACCTGGAACTACCCCTCTTTTGTTGACTCCAAACCACCAGAGTGCTCAGTTTCTTACAAGATCAATCACCAATAACTTCTGGGCTGTATCACTGTGCAAGTTGAAGTTCATTTTTCTTCTTGACCCCCGTGCCATCCCCGCGATTATGACTACTGTGAAGGGTGCCGGTGTGTACCCGGCTTTGGAGAACCGCCCATTGAAGGATACCATTTGCCTCTTCGACGTTGACAATACCTTGTCGCTCCCAAGGAGGGTGGGTGTTGACCACAAAACTTCCACTCTTGCTTCTCATCGGACAGAAAGAATGCTAACCCACAATTTCAAACCACAGCCCGCGACACAGGAGATGCTTCAAATCCTTTCGCAATTGCGCCAGAAATGTGCCATTGGATATGTTAGTTGTTTTTTCAAGCTCTGAGGAGTGCATTATCTCGGTCTCATCCAAAGTCTAGGTTGGTGGTTCCGACTTTTCTAAGCAGCAAGAACAACTTGGCTCGTCGACCGTCAACGTTACCTCCCTTTTCGATTTCTGCTTTGCCGAGAACGGGTTGACAGCATACCGCCTTGGGAAGCCCCTTACTGGAAACAGTTTTATTCAATGGATTGGCGAGGAGAAGTACCAGAAGCTGGTAAACTTCATCCTAAGGTATATCGCAGACTTGAACATACCGAAGAAGCGGGGTACGTTTATCGAGTTCCGTAATGGAATGATCAACGTCAGCCCAATCGGCAGAAATGCTACTGTTGAAGAGAGAAACGAGTTTCAAGAGTATGTACTTGGGCCCTTTGGTGAAGTTGCCATTATTATTCTGGCAGCTTTTCGAAATGATGTTCTGATTATGGCTGCAGGTACGATAAAGTGCACAATATCAGGCCGCCTTTTGTGGAAGCCCTCAAAAAGGAGTTCCCTGACTATGGCCTTACGTAAGTTGATATGGGGTTCTTGATACGAGCTCCGAAAATCCGATGCTAACCCGTCTTGTATGAAAGCTTCTCCATTGGAGGCCAAATATCCTTCGATGTTTTCCCCACTGGTTGGGACAAGACGTACTGCCTAAGGCACGTTGAGGCCGAAAAAGAAATCTCGGGAATTGAATACAAGGCAATTCACTTCTTCGGCGACAAAGCTTACCCTGGCGGTAATGATTGGGAGATCTATGATGATCCTAGGACAATTGGTCATGCTGTTAAGGATCCTGAGGATTGCTTGAAGCAGCTCAAGGAATTGTTCCAGCTATAGAGTGTTGTACGCGAAGCAACAAATACATGGAGTTAATTTTGAATAGCTACATAATCTGGAAATTGGCATTGGCTGTGAGCTCTTCCACCAGACTTACAACAATGAGTACCTCAAGCATGATGGAAGCTTGACGCATGACCCAAGGCCCAGAGGTACCTCGGTAGACTGGGGATGCTTTATAGTTCTCTCCAGCAAATCGGAGCGCTGGGTTACATTGGCTGAGTCATCCACTCTCAGAGATCGACGGTAAGGCCGCCCTGGAAGAATCCGAGGACCTCCATCATGTTGTCGGTTTCTGAACATTAGCGTCATCAAATCTGACACATTGCTCTCGGTGCTGTTCCTTCGTCATTCGATGCATATTAGACCTTGACCGTCTTCAAAATGGCACCCCAAAAATCTATTGCTGAGGTTCCGCGTTCAATCCTTCCCCGCCTGACGTGGAACGGCTCATCCTCCCGAACGACTCTCTCAGCTTCTCGTTCTGGTCCTCTCCCCGTAGGCCGGAAACAGAAGCAGCGCACACAGGGTTCGAATGCCCTAACATGGCAAACGCAGTCTCCGCTATTCTCCCGCAATTCCGCGGCGTTCTCTACAATATCCCGAGAAAGCGGCGCATCAACTTCGGTCATTCGACGCTCGCCTTCCTCAACCCTCAACACTACCAACAAACGCAGCCAATTCTCACAGTCTGCTGAGAATCCTATCCGGTATAATGGCGTTTATGTCGCGGCTTTTTATCCCGCTCGACGTGCATTCCACGCTTCAGCTCCGCGGGGGCGGGACCACCATTTCGATACATTGAAATTTGTTCAAAGACTCAAGGCGGAGGGATTCAGTGAGGAACAGGCTGTCGCAATGATGAGAGTTCTTAATGATGTCATCCAAGAGTCGATCCAGAACTTGACTCGGACAATGGTTCTACGGGAAGGTAAGTTGCTCCCACTATGTGCTTAGACCAGGTTGGAGTGTTCCCGCCGATCGCTACTATGCATTTTACCTGAAATAATACTAAATATCCCGTTATTACCAGATACCGAGAGATCGGCTTATACACAGAAAGTGGATTTTGCCAAACTCCGCTCCGAACTGCTGAACGCAGACTCTACGGAAGCACAACTTACGAGGTCTTCGCACGAAAAGATTGCCGCTGACCTTGCGAAGCTGAATTCAAAGCTTCGGGACGAGATTGGACGTACCCAGGCCTCAGTCCGGCTCGACCTCAACCTTGAAAAAGGCCGGATTAGAGAGGAAGCCAACAGCCAGGAAATGCGGATAAAAGAGACCGAAACACGAATCGAGCAAGAAGTCGCAGGCCTGAGAGAGCGCGTTGAGGCTGTGAAGTTTTCCACACTCCAGTGGCTCATGTATGCCCATCTCGCACTCCACTTTCCCAGCTTCAACTTTTGCTAACAGATCTCTACAGGGGTGTCTGTACTGGTACTGCTGCTTTGATTTTGGGTGCCTGGCGTCTCCTGATGTAAGCCGTTACTCTTAGTGAGGCCGAACTGCTCGTCCAAATTCAGAGACTGGTTGCTTGACGATCAGGTAGTACCTGTATAATCATCAGTTTTCCAATTCGATGTATCTTAGAGGCTTTCTGACATTCTCAGCTCTCTCCTTTTCTCCACTTTAGCGGGTTTCCTTTTTCTTTTGTACTCTGGGTCACACGGAGGCGGGACTCTGGAGCGAAATCATCATAGTTTTTGGATAGACAAAGTTTCTCTAATGAGATCACATATACACTGAGAAACTTTCATTACTTGAACCTCAACATGAATCAGAAGATAGTCTTGGAAAATCCATGGGGAAGGCAGAGGCTCACTCCAGCTCCAGGGGACCCCGCTTGTCACCCATTTGCCGGTCACACGGCGGGATATTTAATAGTTACTCCGCCATTATCTGGGTCATGGGTATGAGAGTGAACATTCAATTTAACTATAACGGCCTGTGCTTGACTAATACCTTGGAGCCCCAAGGCTCTCCATCGTATCGGTTGCTATACGTTGAGGAGCCACTTCGAGAGAAATGGAAACTGCGTCTCAACCTTGCGGCATCTTTTTAACATCAACAAGCAGCCCCCATTTCCGCGGAAAACGCCATAATCCCCCTGAAATTGGGGCACAATAGCAATCTTTTCTTTTTGCTCTATTCTCTTACTCAAACATGTTCTTAGTCCTAAAACCTGCCCTTGGATCCCGGTATCGGCTGGCGCAAGTCTTTGCTTTCAAGGATGCCCCTGGGTCCTTCTTTACAGGCAACCGCTCGCCCAAAATGGGGCCTGCTGGTTTTGCTAGCGGTCGTTGGCCTTGCTGTAGGGAGGCGGGCACTTTGGGGGTCTTACGAAAGAGGTCACGCTCGCGGTTTGGTTTTGACAGTGACTGCGACTGTGATACCCCCGATGTCCTACATGAAAAGAGTGCTGGCCATCCGTGGCCAAGAAAAGGAAGGATCTGGAGGGCGCGGCCACCCCATTTCCAACCCGAGCAGAGGCGAGCATACCGCGGGAAGAAGCTCTTGTAACATTCATGCTCCTTATTTTGTGCTCTGTTCTGTGGCTCTATGCTCGCCCAATCTTGTCATCTCCCCCTCTCCTGGAGGTCTTCCAGGTATATCAACCAATCCATCTCCAAGATAACAACTATACCTTCTGTGGTGAAGAGATTCTCCTCTTGGATCATGTGCTTGACTTCAACTACGGCCATCCATATGTTGGTGCGCTTCTTACCCATCTACTATCCTTGCAAAAGTGCTGACTTATTATGTATAGGATATTATGAGCCACTGGGCTGTGAGTTCGATACAGTCCGAATAAATCTCACAGTTAAATCCAGAGGGCGATAGTTTGACCGGCTAGCCCATATGTATCTCGGGGGCCTAGGACGGCAGAGCCGATAGCAGATGGGATCATCTGGTCCTATACAAAAATTGCGTCATAGTATAATGTGCTTTGGAAGAAACCTCAAAAAGTTATCTTTGAGTTGGGGAATCTGGTCAACGATACATATACCAGTTCATTCAACGTAATTGTGACAGCCCATTTCTCACACCAAGGTAATGTGCAAACTGCTGGCATTGTTCTTCCAGTCTCTGCCCAAAACTCGGCGCGCAGTGCGTCTCGTGCGTTTATTGTTCCATCGCAGGAAGCGAAAGTGTCTTACATGGTCGATTTCCGAGCGTCTCACGCTGTCGTGCCAATCTCTGCATATGGCCAGTCAACGGAAGAATTCTGGTGGTCAAATGTCCTTTCGTATGACACCGAGACCTTCAGCAATGCTGTGGTTGAGCTCTACGGACACTCTCCATCACGCGAGATCCAGCTCTACAGCGATGATATCCTGGATTTTGGCGCCCAATCGTTGGAATCGATGCATTCGACCTGAGGAACCCTGAGAACGATATCACGCCTTTCCTACCTATCGTTACTGATGGCTCTTACCATTCCTTTGAGATAAATGTTGTGGGGCTGGAAGTTTCAGCCAACGGAACTGTTACTTTCCCCAACACAGTAGGATCCTACGGGGTAGTCTCAGGGAATATCTTCCTTTATCCTGACGACCATGCTGACCGACGCATGGCGTACAGCTCTATTTCCGATCCAAAACCCGATGTCATAGCACCCACTCCTAACTTTTCCATTACCAGAAGCCTTATCAAAAACCATACTGGTGGTAACGAGTCGTTGGCATATTCAGTACTAGTTGAAAGGGCCATTACAATTAGGTCTACCGACTTCCTCTGGAGCAAGAATCTCTCATTTTCCAATTCCGGCCTGTTCAACCAGCAGGGCCGAAGCCAGAAAACCCAATAGCAGACGTCAGGAACGTTTTATCCGGTAGGCTCGGAGATGACGGTAGCTTCGGCGTACTCAATTTTGATTACCCATTGGCTGTGAATACAACGTACGGTCACACGGAGGGCGGGCCGAATGCATCTACGCACCGAGCAATGGGGCCGATCGTTTTATAGATCAAGTGCAAGGAATAGGCATTCAACCTCTTCTGGAGACACGAGCGACCATTTCGAAAGCAGCGTCGGAGGGAGGTCCTACCGACGGTCTGTCCGGGCAGTGAATGGGAGCATTGTCTCAGTCGCACAAACTTAGTTTAAATAATCGCAATAAGCCAATTGAGAGCATCGAATAATTGGCATCCAATATCAGTCTGGATGAGTTGGATCTTTGATGATGCGCAGATCATTATGGGGCGCGACGGGCCGCCATTGCTTATCACCACGTGACCTTATCGATTAAATTAATCCGCCTCGCCCCAGCGCTGCCTCACCCCCGACGCTTGTAGAAGATCTCGGGAGCCATTGGAAGAGTGCAGCATGGTTGTGGTGAAAGCGGAGGTTTTCTATCCAGGTATTATTCAAGTCGTTCAGAATGCTCGCAGAAAGCTGTGACTAATGTGCTTCCCCTGCTTCCAGGCGCGGTTCCGGATGCTTTGGCCCAGGCCTTCGCGCGCCATACAGAAATTGAGGGCAGTGAGCCTTTTAATAAACGCCGCAAAGTTGCTTCGCGGGCCCATAGTCTGCGAAGGTTAAATGGGCTTTCAGCTTCGCATGTCCCTAACGGCTATATTCCACTCGCACGGTTCCAGCTGCAGCTGGTAAGATATGCCTTTGGCTTCAAGCACGCGAATCACACAACTTACACGTATGTAGGATTTTGCACACCCTGACCCCTCTCAAGATGAGTGGAGCGCCTCCGCCAGCTCCAAAGACAATCTACCAATCCTGGTGAATGTCACCAGACCGCATCCTCTCGAGCGAGAACAGTTGCTGAATGATTATGTGGTACTCGAGCTGGAGACAATAGAAGAGCGAGAAACCCTCTTTATTGATACGTCTACTGACCCGGAGATTGTCCAACTCGGCAAGCATCTAGAAATTGCGAGCAAGCTGACGTGCGCGGACCGCTACACGTCTAGACTCCCGACCGTCTGCTATCAGGCTACTCTTCATTATCTTGCGAATCGTACATCGTTCCGCCTTGAAACAATCATACTGTGGAAAGACTCGCTCGATGTTGCCGATTACCGGAAGCTACCCGGTGCAGCCCTGGAAGCATTTTCAAGCTACGCTGTCCAAACTGAACTGGATGGTAATTGCTGTGTCGAACGTCGGAGAGCAGGAGGTGATGAATGGACGGCTCGCGATTTTTATAACAATGTTCACGTTCCTCCAGACACCCCCTCCCTCTCAGCACGTGTCAAATGCGATATGATTGAGTGCGAGCTTTTCCCCTTTCAGCGACGGGCAGTTCGGTGGCTGCTGTACAGAGAGGGCAAAGTGCTTAACTCGGATGGCCAAGCAGTGCGTATTCTGGATGCACGCAAGGATCGACTGCCGGAGTCTTTCCAGCAGATCACTGATGTTGATGGGGAGACCTGTTATGCTAGTCATCTTCACATGATCATCACCAGAGACCTTTCTGGGTGGTATAATGTGGACGACCATCTAAAGGGTGGCATATTGGCGGAGGAAATGGGTCTGGGAAAAACTGTTGAAATGATCAGTCTAATGTGCCTCAACCGTCGAATGTTGCGCCCTGAAGAAACATTCGCGGGAGCCGGAGGCCTGAGACCGTCTGGAGCAACTTTAATCATAACTCCGCCGGTAATTCTGGAGCAGTGGAAGCAGGAGATTGAACTACATGCTCCGAAACTCCAGGTTTTCCATTATACAGGCATTCAGCGCCATCAAACATTATCAGATCAAGAGCTAGTTGAGCTTATGGCTGATAATGATGTTGTTCTCACAACCTACAATGTTCTTGCGCGGGAAATCTACTATGCTGGCGACGCTCCGAAGAGGCACCTTCGGCATGAGAAACGATTTGAAGCAAGGAAATCGCCGTTAGTCAAAATATCGTGGTGGCGAGTGTGCTTGGATGAAGCCCAGATGATCGAGAGTGGTGTCAGCAATGCAGCGAAAGTCGCTCGTCTCATCCCTCGCCAGATGGCTTGGGCCGTGACCGGCACCCCCCTCCGGAAGGATATTACCGATTTACTTGGGCTACTGCTCTTTCTTCAATACGAACCATTCTGTGGATTTATCTGGAAAAGGTTGTGTGCTGAGTTCAAGCCTGTCCTGTCGCGGATTGTGAATACTATCACTCTCAGACACAGCAAAGACCTTATCCGAAAGGAGCTTCACTTGCCACCCCAGAAAAGGGTTGTAATTACAGTTCCCTTCACTGCGGTGGAAGAGCAGCACTATCGACAGCTGTATGAAGAGATGTGTGAAGAGTGTGGACTGGATATCACAGGATCGCCTCGCAGCGATGAGTGGGATTCCAATGACCCATGGGTGATAGAGAAGATGCGAAGCTGGCTAGTTAGGCTTCGCCAGTCTTGCCTCTACCCAGCTGGAAACCGCCGCAGGGGGTTCGCTACAGGTAATGGCCCTTTGCGATCGGTAAACGAAGTTCTGGAGGTAATGATTGATCAAAATGACGCACTTTTGCATGCAGAGGAGCGATCTCTTCTTCTTTCTCAACTTCGACGTGGTCAATTGCTTGAAAATTCCAAGCGCAAGCAGGAAGCTCTCAATCTCTGGAAGACGTCTTTAATCCGTGCTTGTGAGATCGTTCAGCAATGTCGGGTCAGGCTGCAGCTGGAATATAGGAAGCAGCAGGCACCTGCTACTAATGGGGAACGGGATCGAGCGGAATCGGTCAGTGACGATGAAGGCGAAGATATCGAAAGGAACCCCAGGCTCACTACATTTCGGCAACGGCTCCGTGCTGCTCTCGAGGTCGAACATATTGCTGTTTTCTTCACCGGGAACGCGTATTATCAGATCAAGTCGGACGCCGAGCTGATCAAGCCCGATTCCGAGGAGTTCCAAGCGCTGACAAAGTTGGAAGAAGAAGCTTATGCGAAAGCCAAGTCCATTCGGCAGGAAATGCTCGCGGAGAGTTCGCGAAAAGCAAAACGATACGTGAAAAAGATTAAGGAAAAGTCTGAGAAGAGTGAGTTTGTGGTCATTCCCATAATGGATCCTCAGCTTCGTACCAAAGGTCTTGAGTCTCGTCGTGTGTTCGATCGTCTCGAAGAGTTTTGCGAAGTGATGAACCAGCATGCGATCCAATACAATGAGTGGCGCAAAAAGATGGTTGGACTTCTCGCCCAGTCACTCATTGACCAAGAAGATGACTCTGAGCTGGAGGGTGATGAGTACGAGAAGTCCACAAAGCATCAGGATGAGATGTATGTTTACATGGAAGCACTACGTGCAATGTTTGCCGATCGTCACGATGCCTTGACCGGGCAAAAGAATGTGCTTATTGCTCACGAAGTAAAAATGGCGATAGCTCAAGCACAGAAGGGAGAGGGGCCATCTCCGCCTCTCTATCTCGAAATTATGGAGAAACGAAGTCAGCTGAAACCTGGCGCCGGCCTTGGATCCCTTCGTGGAGTCATCACGGAGCTTCGCAGCCTTGGAACCTCGCTTGAATGGCAAGCGAATGAAGGGAGTTCGAGGGCCCGCGCGGAGCTGGAGATTCTCACAATGGTGCTTAAGAATGTTGTGCACATGTCCACCGAGCAAACGAAGATCGCATCAGCCATAGAAAGGGAGGTAGAGACATTTCGAGATACCATGAATCACCGTCTGGAATACTACCGCCAACTGCAGCAGATATCTGACACAGTCGCGCCTTTTGATGAAGAAAGTGCTGGGAAGCCCCTTGACCACGATCTTTTCAACTCGAAGCTCGAGCAGGAATACGCCATTGATGAGAAGATCTCATCCTTGAGAGCGAAGGGACGCTACCTCATTCACATACGCGACGAGTCAAGACCGGATGAGACCTCGAAAATTTGTATTATATGCCAGAGTGGCTTTGAAATCGGTGCGCGCTTCCGCTTTAATGCCGTGATTCAAATCTCCACCCTAAGTAATTGTGAATTGACTATGTGTAGGTGTTTTAACTGTCTGCGGCCACAAGTACTGCAAAGACTGCCTACGCCTATGGTGGCGCCAACATCGTACTTGTCCCATTTGCAAAAAGCGCTTGAAGGCCAACGACTTCTATCAGATCACATATAAGCCACAAGAGTTTGTAGTTCAGGAGGAAAAGTCAGCACCACACATTGATCTCGGGCGCCAGTCGAGCAACTCCATTTATACGGACATCGGCTCCGGCACGCTGCATGAAATTAAGAATATCGATCTAAAAGACTCTTTCGGGACAAAAATTGATACACTGGCGCGTCATATCCTATGGCTCCGTGAGCACGACCCTGGTGCCCAGTCGATCATTTTTTCTCAGTATAAGAGCTTTCTCGAATACCTGAGCAATGCCTTCAAGCGGTTCAAGATAGAATATAGTAGCGTTGATGATCACGACGGCATATCGAAGTTCAAGAACGATCCGGCTGTAAGTCGGCAGCTTTTACAGTTTCTTGGATATACCAGCGCTGACCATCTTTCACGAATCTAGGTCGAGTGCTTTCTCCTACATGCAAAAGCACATTCATCCGGCCTCAACCTCATCAACGCCACTCACGTCTTCCTCTGTGAACCTCTCATTAACACAGCTATTGAACTCCAGGCCATTGCGCGAGTCCATCGTATTGGCCAGCATCGACCGACCACTGTCTGGATGTACCTAATTTCTGACACGGTTGAGCAATCAATCTATGATATCTCAGTTTCTCGCCGCCTCGATCACATCATCGAGAAAGAAAGGGAAAAGAAAGCTAGTACTTCCTCGTCTATCGAGAATGGTGCGAATGGAAGCATGATTGAAGACCTCAGTGAAGTAGCTATTGACTCCGCGAACTCCTTGGAAATTCAAGACGCGCCATTGGCGAAGTTGATGGAGGGGGGCGCTTTTGGTGGTGAACTCGTCAAGAAGGACGATTTATGGCGATGCCTGTTCGGCAATCCACAGCAGCAACAAGCGAACGGTGACTCGTTGAGTGCTGGAGGCGATGTGGCAAGATTCTTGAGAGCCGAGGCTGCGGAACAGAGAAGGATATCCTCGATGAAGCAACCATGAAACGACACCTGGGCAGTTAATGAATGACGGTCAAGGGATAGGCTGGCCCTATCCGCCTCCAAACATCTGACCATCAACTACCATATTCTTGGATATCTGTGGCTATAATTCCTTATTAGACGGCTCGATCTAGCTGTGCCTACCTTTATATAAAAATTCTAAATGTTAAGTTAATGTCATACGCCTCTGTGGGACTTTTCGTCTCGATACAAGGAAACTTGGCATCTCACACATTCACGCTGGGCCACAGGAGGCTGGTAGATGCGGCCTGAAAATTAAGGAAGAAAACCGTACCTGGAAAATGACTAATCGTCGCTTTCCCCATTTGGCCATGATCGCGGCCTCAGGTCCAAAGAGGTGACGTTCGAGTGTTTCTACCTACGCCTGCTGGCTCAAAAACAAAGCCGCTTATTCCTCTTTCCCAGTTCTGTTTCTACTCTGCTTCTCAATGTTTGATATCAGCCCGCTCCATTCATCTATAAATCACAAGTATGACTGCGATCAACAGTCCGGAGGCCCGGGAGTTGAGCTTAATCTCCAAAGTCGAGCTCAGAATTGCGTTAGCAGATACAGATGAGAAGCTGGAGTCGCTTCTCGGTACATATCTAGCTCCCTTATTGCTAAAGCTCGGCTCAGAAAGCCATGCGGTCCGCAACAAAGTTATTTCAGTGTGTCAACATATCAACACGAGAGTTAAAGCGCCCGCGATCAAGCTCCCTATTGCGGCGCTATTGAAACAGTTCAAGGAGCAGAAGGTGCAACTAATACGACACTTTGACCTGGTCTACCTGCAACAAGGAATTGACCGATTGGGTTCCGACGCCAGAGTTGAAATTCTGGTTCCGTTGCTTCAGGGTATCTCCGAAATCGGGACATCTGCGAACCAAGGCGCCGTCGTGTTCAATCTTGTGCTTCGACTACTACCATTATTGAAGCTTCCGCCGAAGGACAGCGCAGACGATGTGAATTTAAAGGCTAGCTTGGGTCTCTCAGACCAAGATACTAGCTTCTTAGCGCACTGGTTTACGAGGCTATTGCTTCTTACGCCCGCAGAGAAGAACATGACTGCATGTCCAGGTCTATCCCCGGCAGAGTACAGGTTCTTGAATAAGGACGTTCCTGTGACAGAAACGTGGAATCCGTCTCGAGAGAGCGGCTTAAACCTAGCGGAAACCAAAGTCCAAGCTCTGAAGTTTATCTCCAGCGGTGCCTTTAGCAGCGTGGAACGATTGATTCCCGCGATAATCGCATCCGCAGATACCAATTCTCGTTTATCAGACCTTGGTGAAGAACTACTGAAGAAGTTCATACCCGATCTCGAAAACCCAGATGTTGTTCAACAGCTCTACAGCCTGTATTTCGGCGCAGGTACGCCGGAAGGGGCGCTGCCAGCCCGCCCTTCCCTGCAAACAAAGCTTCTTATCTTCCTGGGGAAGTCCGTAGCGGCAACAGCGGATACGGATAAGGTCATACTACTTATCGAAGAAGGCCTGCTTTCGGACACGGCCAGGTCTTCCCAGGGTTTACAGGCTTCCAAACTGCAGACTCAGATATTCAATTTCACGACATGGGTTGTTCGCATGGGTTCTCAGTCTGACCTCAAGCGACTGGCACCCAAACTTATCGCGGGCCTGATGGATTTCATCCGGTCCCAGGGATGGCCCAGCCCAGCGGCTAGTGGTCAGCGGCTCCCGGCGACGGACCTCAGTTTACGTGCTCTTGCCTACGAAAGCATTGGAATCATTGTTCCCAAGGCCGATCTCGAGTTTAACAGTGGGCCAGAACCTATATCCTATTTCAAACTAATCAAATGGCTTTTTACGTCACTCAGTTGTGATGACTCTAGCCCTCAGATTTTCGTCAGCATTGAGCAGGCGTTAGGGAGTATCCTCAATTCGTCCATTGATGTTGGTGATGAGGAGTTCCAAAAGCAGTTAACCCGCTACCTACTGTCACAAATGAGGGCATACCCCGAGGATGACGACCAGGAAACCGGGTGCAGGGTCGTTCGTGGGCCACAGTATGCTGCCGTACGGTTTGCCAACAGATTCTTGCCGTACAGCAATATTGTTGCGCGCTGGATCGACCTCATGGCTGTCGCAAGCGGCTCTGACAAGCGCCAGGAAATCTCCGAGGAGGGCAAAAAGGGTCTGCATCCTTACTGGTACCGGCTCCTGAACCCGATCAAGGATAAGACATGGGCCGCTACTACATTGGTAGAAGGTGAAACTCGCTCTTCGTGGTTTGATTTCCCGAGTTTTCTCGAAGCCACCAACTTCCTGCTCTTTACTGTGATTCAAGGGCCGACCACATCTGGGATCTTTTCTGGACGGTATAAAGATTCTTTTGCCCCCGCAGTCACGTTTCTTCGCAACATCCTGTTCTGGGAATCTTTTTCATCGGCCGGTATCAGTATAGACATAGAGCAAGATTGGGAATCCAAGCTAGACGTGATGTTAGCATCCGACGAAAAAGCGCGAAGTGCCCTGAAAGAATATATGAGATCGACTGCTTACGGACCGGTTTCCATGTTTCTCCAAGGTGCGCTAGGAGGCCTCGTTGATCGAAGCCTAGGAGACCGGCAACTATTTGGACAACACTTCGTAAGTGTGTGTTCACTAGCGGCTAACAATATAGTTAAAACCATTGTACCAAGCACGCTTTCACTGAAAACCGCTCTGTCAAGCAACAATCAGAATTCACAGAATATGGCAGGCCGAGCAATTGGTATCCTGGCCTCGCATCCTGCATTCCGTCGAGAAGACCTGGAGACTCTGCGAGCGGAGTTATCAGCTACGCTGCAGTCATGGGAGTCAGCCGTCGGAGAAAGGGTCCTCAGAGTTCGAGGAGCGTTGCTTGCACTATCCTATCTCTTCAGTAGGCTTGCATTCCGAAGGGCAAGTCAGAGTCTCACCAAAGTTCAACTCGAGGAGTTTGTCAATGTGGTCTTCTCAATGATTGAGAATTCGCGTGACTCACTCCTCAGGCAAGCAGCTCAGATAGCGCTGGGCCAGCTGAGCGTTTCTGGTGCCCTCTCCGCCAATACGCTGTCCGACACCCAGTGGGGGACAATCAAGGAGAAGCTGGTCAAAGACGCGAGGGCTGAAAGCAGCGTCGCCATAGCAGCCATAGGCCTTCTGTCGCTGACTTTCTCGAATGAAGCTCCCCAGTTCAAAGGCTTACTGGATGCCCTTTTCGGTTTACATGACATACGTAGCCCAGAAGTTCATTTCACAGTCGGCGAGGCACTCAGCAATGCTATCGCCAGATGGAACTCCAAGTCCCTGGTTCTTGAATTCGATGTCGATGAACAGCTCCCCGAATCTGCAATCTCAGTCTCGGTCCTTGTTGATATATGCGACAAGATCATTTCGGACTGCAGGGCGTCGAAGCCGTCTCTAAGAAAAGGCTCTGCAATTTGGTTGCTCTGTCTTATTAAAAACTGTGGCCACATGAAGGAGATACAAGAGCGATTGCGCAAGTGCCAAATTACGTTTGCTAGCTTACTGGGCGACCGAGATGAGATGGTCCAAGAGACTGGAGCCCAAGGGCTGAGCCTGGTCTATGACATGGGTGACCAGGCCCTGAAAGATGACTTAGTGCGGGACTTGGTGACTTCGTTCACAGCAAGTAATGTTAGTCTTGGTGGAGGTAAAGTCAATGAGGACACCGAGCTATTCGAGCCAGGAGCGCTACCAACTGGTGGAGGTTCATCGGTCAATACATACAAGGACATCATGAACCTCGCTTCTGAAGCTGGCGACCCAACGCTCGTTTATCGATTCATGTCGCTCGCCTCCAACAACGCCCTTTGGACCAGTCGTGCAGCGTTTAGCAAAATCAGCATCAGCAACATCTTTTCCGATTCCAGCGTGAATGGGTACCTGGCGAAGAACACCAAAATCTACCCCAAATTGTTTCGGTACCGCTTCGATCCAAATCCCAATGTGCAGCGGTCGATGAACACGATTTGGCTTGCGTTAGTCAAAGACCCGAATGCGGTGATTAGCGCTCACTTCGATGAGATTATGTCAGACCTGTTGAATAGTATGATGACAGGTCGAGAATGGCGAGTTCGTCAGGCAAGCTGTGCTGCTATCTCAGATCTGATACAGGGCCGTCAGCCAGAGGTGTATACAAAGTACGTGGACGAGATTTTCACCAGGGCATTCAAACTTGTCGATGATATCAAGGAGACCGTCCGGGTTTCTGCCCTAAAGCTTTGCCAGACAATCACTGGCTCTGTCATTCGCACCTTGGAATCAAGTGATCCCGACACCAAACGAGTAAAAGCAATGCTCGAGAGCACAATTCCGTTTCTGCTCAGCGACAAGGGAATTGAATCCAGCGTCCGAGAGGTCCAAGGTTTCGCCCTCGGCGCTCTCATTCAGATAATTAAGAAGGGTTCTGGCAGTTCATTAAGGCCGTTTGTTCCCACCATCATAGAGCAGTTTCTGAATTGCCTCAGCTCGTTAGAACCTCAAACCGTCAACTACGTCCATCTCAATGCCGATAAGTACGGTTTAACTGGGCAAGAAATTGACAAAATGAGGCTGTCTAGTATCCGCACTTCTCCGATGATGGAAGTAATTGAGCGATATCTAATTGATATTTTGGATGATGCGAGCATGAAACAGTTTGCAACAAAACTAGAAGTTGTTCTTCGCTCAGCTGTTGGTCTACCATCCAAAGTCGGGTGCAGCCGTGTGCTCGTCCTGCTGAGCATGCGCGCAGTGCTCTTCCAGCCGTACGCAGACCGCTTCATCCAGCTACTTGGTAAATTCGTGGTCGACAGAAACGATACCGTCAGCGCTTCTTACTCCTCATGCATCGGCTACCTTATGCGACTAGCACCAGACGACCGAGTGCTGAAGACAATCGAGAATGCGAAAACTCTATATTTGAAAGCTGAAGACGCCAACCAGCGGGTCATTTCAGCCGAGATACTTCACTCGTCCTCGAAATTGTCCAATGATCGCTTTATGGCATTTGCCTCGACCGGTCTACCATTCGTTTTCGTTGCAAAGCATGATCTGGACGAGCATGTCCGCGAAGTATTTGAGAAGACGTGGCAGGACAATGTCGGGAGCAATCGAGCAGTGTCACTCTACATCAAGGAGATTACGGATATCGTCAGGGAAAACCTCGAGTCAGCTCGTTGGGCGATAAAACACACGGCCGCGCTAGCAATTGCAGACGCTATACAGTCACTCGACGCAGAAATCGACCTTAATACAAGCGAATACATATGGCCGGTTCTGGAACGGGCTGTGGCTGGAAAAACATGGGACGGGAAGGAAAATGTGCTCAAGGCATTTGTACATTTTGCGAGCCAAGCGAAGAAATTGTGGCAGGAGCACCCACAGCTGGGAGAGCTGATGAAGGTAAGATAGACTTTGGTTCTTCCCGTTTCTACAGTTGTTTTATTCATTTTTATTCTATTTTTATCGTATTCCCCGTCCCTTTTTCGCAACTCAGTTATGAGCGAGGGGCTGATCTGCATGAAGACGATTACGATTCGAGAGGCCAAACGAAACAACAGTGCATATCGACCACATGGCCTGGTTGCTCTAGGTGGAGTAGCACATGCACGCAAGGACCTCAATCTTGTGCCCGAAGCAATCAGCATCGTTTCCAAAGTGCTGGATGATCTCGACGACGCAGGAGATGTCATGGATGTCGACTCGGGCAGTGGTTTTGGGGCAAAACAAACCTTAGAGGACACGCTGGCGGCTTGTGTAAAGTGTCTTCTGCAATGCTTCAGCCCAGTGGTGGTACAGGGTGTGCAACCACCCACGAAGGGTGAGAAGAGCCTCCTCACAACCCAGTGACCGTGCAGTGCGCTAATTAAAGAGTCCACGACATAGATCGCTCAGCTCTCGAGGGTTATCTGACAGATGTGAAGGCAAATATACGAAAAGCGATTGGACTTGGAGAGAAACAGGCGCAGATCTCTTTGTACGAAGAGCTGCGCCTCCTGTTCACCCAGTCGAACAGCTGGGTTTCGATAGAGGATAACAATGATGGTAATCAGCGAGGCGAAATCCACGGACTCTTGGCGGGGCTAGCAGGGGAACTCCTCCCTTGTGAGATTGACTTGTCGGTTGAGGCAATCCGAAAGGGACGTGCAGAAGCAACTGTCTCGTACGTCGCACTTTGCCAGAAAATCGGACAGGAGATAGACCCCGAACTACGAAAGACAATCAGGGACTGGAGGAAAGGCGAACGATCTGGCCCTGTCAGGCAGGTACTTGATCAGGTGATAGGGCAGTTGGCACAAGATTAAGGGCGAGAAGGTTTCGGGCGGTTGGGGACGGCCAGCAAGTACAAGCCTTGAGCGGCGAAAATCATGAACGCGGATCGAACAGCTGAAAGGTCGAGTGGGGGAAACGTGGGAGGCGAGCACAGCATGACATCCCTTCAGCCAGCCTTTGGGGCGGAGACCCTGCAGCTCAGAAAGAAATCCGCTGTGCCGCGACAAGTTCGTTCCCTTGGGCTGAAGGTCAAGTGTCACCCGACAAAGCGAAGCGAGGAGGGCGGAGGAGAGAGTTCATCAGTCGAGACTTGCGGTCCGTTCTGTTCTTAGAGATAGCGCCGGGCTCTAAGCCTCATTGCCGAAAGACTTGATGAGTATATTCTGACCAATAGTGGACCCATATTATTGACAATGGAGTGCGACAAGAAGACAACTTGAATTCCTCTTGCCTCCCTCATCCGAGCTCGACCAGCGACCACACAGGCGCTAGCGAATCACAGGCATTGCTTGCCGAAGGAGTTGCCAACGATGCCTCAATAATCCGGCGAGGAATGCGCGGGCTGCACCTTGCGCTCCCTCCCCTGTCCTCTGGGAGCTCCAGACCAGGCCAGCCGAGTCTCGGGAGTCGAAGTCTGCGAGACAGAACCATCAGAACCTCCAGCAGTCGAGAGCGACTCTAGGGCGCTAAAATAGTCCCACCGGTAGTCACCTTTATCACTGGCACATGGCAAGACAAACGCAGAGGCGGGGCCTTCGGTCACGGCCGGACCCAGAACCAGTCTCATGCCCCCTTTGGAGACAAAGAGGTTAGTCTCTTCCGTCGGCTCCGAGAAAACGCAGAAAGAAAGAAGCAAGAATGAGACAAGGACGCACGGGGTATGTCGGGAACCAAAGCAGAAGACGAGGATGTGGCCAGTAGCCCGAGGGTCCGGAAGGTTCTGAAGGATCGAGGCCTTCTATTTTTGCTGCTTTCTGAGCTGAGGAGCCTGACGGTCGAGCCCAGCAGCAGACAGAGAAAGAGGGAAAAAGAAAAGTGATGGGCAGGGGAGATGAAAGAGGTCTCGGCCTTGTCCGGTCGAGAGAGAGAACCTTGCAACCTTTGGAACACGGAGCGATCCCCACATGGTTGACAACTGCACCAGCGTGTGCTTGGCGTTAGTTTATTCTGCTCAGTCTCTCGATCTGAATCCATCCGCACCAAATGGTTGCTCCGAAGAGGAGTCCTTTGCTTCTCCGGCCAGCTCCCATTCGCTGTGAATCTCTGGTCCTCTGTCTTTCAGCGTGTCCATTGCTCAACCGTCAAGCGCCCTGCCCCATGGGCTGCACTTCTTCTCTCCCAAGATTCTATTGCATGCATCGAGCCTAATTATCTTTTCTTTTCCCCGACTCTTCTTCTTTTCAATTTTACTGCCTCCCCTAGTCTCATCATGGATAGCTCCGCGGAGTGCGCGATGCTGGCCTGCTTATTTCTATCCACCCCAGTCCCCCACCCAAGCTAAAGACGCATTTCCACGATCCATTCGAACTCTTCTCTAATTCTTTGCGCTCGCGCTTTGCTTTCGCTTCTGATTGCCAGTTGCGTGATTGTGAAAGGCAGAGGCAACCAGAGCAGCTCCCATCCCAATCATCCACACCTGGCCCGTTGAGACTCTCGTGTCATAGCTCTCTATATATATGTTCTTCGAGGTAGCCCGTCCATTGCACCTGATAACCCCGTCTCGAACCAGTGTTCTGTTCTAATTCAACGCAGGAAACAGCTTTCATCCGCATTACTCACCCTCTTCTCCATGACAGTCATCGGATGCGAGATGGCTACCCGCAAAGGAACACCGTCGAGGAAACGCCCTCTGCGTTTACCTCCCATTGCGCCAAAGAATGACATGACGCCAACGAGCTCAGTCGGTGGCGCTCCTCTGGCCGGTAGAGCGACTATCTTACAATCTCGCTTGCGTTTCCCGCCACGATCCCGCACCGGGTGTTGGTATGTTCTTTCCTTATCACATATTTCCTGAGCTCCCTTGGGCATCCTGTCCCTAATTCCAGCTTCAACCCTTAGGACATGTAGAGTGAGCGAGACCTTTTACCCCCATACGGCCACCAGTGCTTTCGGGCCAATTAAGCGTGCTGACCCTGGAGCCATTTTTGTCACAATCTAGAGTCGCAAGAGTAAGTCTTAGCCTAATTGCGCTGCAGCATCCCTCGCTGAGCGCTCGCTTATCTTGATTGTATCAAATTGTCGTAGTCAAATGTGATGAGGTTCATCCACAGTGCAATGTGAGTTCTCACTTCCAAACCTCACTCGGCAAGCGCTAACACAGATTCGTTCAGCAATGTGCGCGGCTTGGCCATGTATGCGATTATCAGCCCCGATTGTGCTTTCGGGATGACACGCGGCGAGTCATGGAGCGCATGCCTGATGTCAAGACGAAAGGGAATGCCGTCTGGGACTGTAAGCGCTCCCCCACGTCACTCGGCATGCTAACTGATACCAACTGGTTTTACCAGCCAAGGTGCTGCGTCAAGGAGAGAATCTCTCTAACTCCGATTCCGTCCCCTGCGATTTTCTCCCAGCTTTCTCCATGCTCACATCCGATGAGGATAGGGAAAAGAAAGCACAGGGTTCAGCCCCTGGGACTTATCACGTAGTGGTGGTTCCAGAGAGCTTTTCGCGCCTCCCGGAATATACGGAGGACGCATTGGAAGGCGTGCCTAGCAACCCATTTTTGAGTCCAGGGTCAGACTATAGTAGCTATGATCCGATGGGTGAGGTTACT
This sequence comes from Aspergillus lucknowensis, assembly GCF_044049455.1. Lineage (NCBI taxonomy): Eukaryota > Fungi > Ascomycota > Eurotiomycetes > Eurotiales > Aspergillaceae > Aspergillus > Aspergillus lucknowensis. Next base: position 75,121 of record NW_027263583.1, on the reverse strand, counting down.
GCATCTGAAGACCCAAACGTGGTAATAGTGAATCGATTTCGAGACCCCCGGAAACAGGCAGATCTGAGTCGTCGCAGCTATACCCAGTCCCCGGAATCTGATCTAGGTCCCAATTCCGTTTCCGCCGCTTTGATGTATACTGCTCTGCAAGATATATCGGAGGACCAAGTGCCCGAGAATGTCCATGTCGAGACTTTTGATATGGCGCTTTTCGACAACTTCCAGAATGTCGTATTGATGCAGCTGATCCCTGAGACCCACGGCTATTTGGAGGCAAACGTCTTCGAACAGGAGGCCTCCAATTTCCCTCCAGTGGGTGACGCCGAGTGCTTCGCTTGGGGTGTATGAATCCTAATGACTATGGTGGTAGCTTCTCCATATAATGATGGCTCTGTCAGCACTCAGTCTGGTTCGTCAAGGAAACTCTCACTTCTTGGATGCTCTGCAGTACTATGATCAGGCTATGCCCTCTCTACAAGCCAGTCTCCAGAACTGTGAAGATGTCTTATCCGATGGGTTATTCTTGACACATTTCTTACTTCTCATTTACCAGGTGAGATTCGATATTCTGATTGAGCAACGGGGCTTGGTAACTCACAAAGCCAGATCACATTTGCGAAGCCGAGCCACGGTTCGAGTCTCTGGTCGCATCATATGTCGCGACTGCTTCAACTTTCCTTATTACGGCAATCCGTCGCTGGGCGTGAGCGATACCCTCTTGTTATCTGGTTGGTCTCCCACGTCGATCTCTACGCGCTTTTCAGCGGCGCCGGCGCAGGCGAATATGTCAAGGCGGCCGTCACGAACCATTTACTTCCCGAGGCTGAATTACTTTTTCACCCGACGGGGTCTGAAAGTCCGGCAATGTTGTATACTGGGGAGTACGACGTCTTATTATTGATTATGCGCTTGCACCGCGAGAGTTTTCTGCTCGCAGTACGCCTTGGACTCTTCGCTGCCGAGGTGAGAAGATCCAAACTACCGCATGTTGAACAGGTGTACCAGGAGCTTGAGAATTTACGCGGTGCGTTCCGACGGTTGTGGACGTCGCATGATATTCGATCCTTGGCTGAGGGCCAGCCGAACCTGCCCAAGCGGTCTCGGCATAGCTTTCAACAGGTGGGGAGCCAGCATGATCTCCTTTGTGTCCTCTGAATATGCTGCTGACATGATCTGATCGATAGCTATCTCTCCTCTTCCATACCTCACTCCTCCTCTCGTACACTGATCACAGCCTGCAGAATGGATTGAGGTACGAGAGGGAAGTCCGGCACCATACGGAGGCAATCTTGCAGATAGCTGAGGGAATGATCCCCGAGGCTTACCACAACGGCCCTCTTCTCCTCGCCTTCCCACTTTTCTTATCTGGTGCGGCTGCCCTGTCGAGTGAACTCAAAGCGACGGCGGCGGAGTTACTGGCGAGTCTCGCGGAGACGGAGCTGGGATACGATGCGGCAACGACAGGCTCGATGCTTCACATTGTCTGCAAAATCCAGGCGCAACGTTTGTCGAGCGGTGGGTATCTACAGGATATCGATTGGAGCAAGGTGATGGCGAACCATGGCTTTCAGCTGGTGAACTATGGGTGAAGCGCCAGGAACCGGTCACGAGTGAACAAACGTGATTTGTCCGCATTTATTACAGTATGATGTATTAGTAGCATTCTGCATTTGTTCCAGTAGCGATTGAATCCAGGAATCACAATGCTTTTGTGGAGATTGTCAGACATAATATGGTCTCGCTGCGGGCCGATCCAGGAATTCTCCCAAGATCCGCGATTCGTCTCCATTTCAGGTCAGAACGAGACGAAGACGATCGATTATTATTATTATCATCATTAGTTCGGAGCCCGCTCGAGATCGTCGAGTCTGTGTGTTATTCGCTGTGTGATGACCCTTTGCAGCCCCTCTCTCCCAGCCAATCGTCACACTAAAATCTGCTGCCAAAATGCCCGGCGGCTATCGCACCGTCTCCAGCCAACCACTGCATCTGTTGCACGCTCGTTGTGTGATGCCGATGGTGATCACGATTAGGTTGAAGCTGGTCACAGGCTTCTGCGATTGTCGTTGAGGTTCTTCATCTGTTCTTTTCATTACTTTCCCCAGGACTGTCCCTGACTTGAGACACTTGCTCGCCGACTCTCCTGCTGTCCTCGACTGCAGGTCCCTCCTCCATCACCCCGCATCTCAGGCCCCCTCCAAACAGCTCCTCCTCCCGTCTATCTTGTCTTTCCTGGACAGCATCCGGGCTCATTCTTAATTTTTCCGTACTCGATCGCATTTTAGTGTCGTCAGCTGTTGTTTCATATTTGAAACCGCCACGCAACCACTCAAACTATAGCCTGCCACGATGAACCCCTCCGGGAGCAATCGTTCCCAGGAGGAGGAGCTTTTCCTTCACTCCCCGGGTCAGCAGGAGGTCGAGTCCCCCGTCATTGGGCCATTGCGAATCAGCAAGCGAGAATCTCCTTCGCCAGCTCCCCCAAGCGCAGCGCCTCTACCGTACCCCGACGACCGACCAAGACCGCAGCAGCATACACGAGTTTCAGGCTCCAGTGGCTCCAGCCCAACAGCCCAACCAGGCAGACAAAGTGCCTCTCCCACATCGAACGGATCGGGACTATCGCCGGTCGACTATCCTGCTGCCTTGCGACCCCGAGATGGCCGCGAGCCTAAATCGTCAACACTCGCAGAGCGGCGAGGCACCGCACCGAAGCCATTACCGGAGTCTCCTGTAGTTGATACATCTGATAGGGAGGGTTATTTCGCCAGAATGAGCCAGCGGCCGTCGGGCCCCTCGCCCACTGCACAGCAGCCTGAGGGGTCAGCGTATCCGGATTATAACCAACACTTCTACCCCCCTCCTCAGGGCTCCACCTCCTCCGGACCAGCATCTCGCTCGACGACGTCCCAGAATTTACAAGCCCCATCACATAGTATCAATCGCATTAGCTCCACCGCTTCTACCTCGACAACGCGTGCCCAGCGAGGTTCTCCGCCGCCTCCAGAAACTCCCGTCGTCGAGCCAGGGCAGCACCCCGCTTCTGACATCGAAGCTCGTTATGCGGCGTCGGGGATTGCGGGTACCTCAACCTTAACCGGACTGCAGGCCCAGAGCGCGGCAGCACAGCGAAGAGCAGAACAATATGCGGGACAGCAGCCCAGAAACCCTATCCAGCGACCCTGGACGCCAACAGAACTACCAGGATCTCATCCCCACGGGCCTCCCACCGTGTACCAGGGCGCTGAAGTGGTCTCGTCGCAGAATCAGAACCCGGCAACAGCTGCGCCCCAAGCTCCGCCAAGCCAGCAGCCTGGGAGAATCCCGAATAATGCTCTTGAGCAGGATCTGGAGAGAATGCGTATTAGCTCATCGCCTCCCCCGGCTTACTCTAGTGTACCACGGCCCGCATCCGCCGCGCAAGGTTACCCAAACGAAAAGCAAAGTGCAGCAGCAGCACCGACCCAGCCTACCCCTGTATCCGCGCAGCACCCTGCTGCTGCTCCCGCTGCGGTGGCCGCTGTGGCAGTGGACAGCTCTGCGGCGCCAATGGTATCCGCACAGAACCACCCAGCATTTGCCAATGACCCGAGGCAACAACAACCCCAGCAGGCATCTGGGCCATCGCCGCACAATGACGTACAGAATGGCAGCCTTCAGCAGGAGCAGCACCCAGCTCTGCAGCACCAGCAGGCCCAGGCCAGCGCGGCATCAGGTGCCAATTTACCCCCGGCCTCTCCACCGCCACTTCCGGAAGGTTGGATCGCGCATTTGGATCCGAATTCTGGCCAGTATTACTACATTCACTTACCTACACAGTCTACTCAGTGGGAATTCCCTAAGGGTCCTACACCACTGAATCTCAATGAGGCTCCGATGTCTCCCGTTGGCAGCGTGTACAGCGCCCATCCCCTAGCTTCCCCCGGCTTATCGGCGTTTAGCAAGCCGCTAGCATCTCCCGGCATTCCTATGACGCCTGGATTTGAGAGCCTACAGTCTCCCGTTGTAACCGGCTTTACCGGACCGCCCCCGAGCAGCGGCGTTGACGTCTATAAAGTACAGCCAACGAACGGTGTTTACTTTGGCCCATATCTTCGCTATGCAAACATGGACGTTCAGCGTGGAATCTGGTTTGGGTCTATTCTGCTGGTCACCGATGCTGGTCAGCCTCCCACAATTCATATCCACCAGAGCATAGATCTGTCTCCAAACCCGCGCCAGTTGAAGGCGATGGCTATTTCAATGCATCAGCGGTGGACCTTTTACAAATACGAGATCGATCTGAAGATGGAGGAGGCCGGTGCTGCCAAATGGACATACGCTATAACCTCGCATCTCGGTTGCACCCGCTACGAGTTCTTGGTCGCCGGCCGACACGAGACAAGTTGGCGTTTCATCGCAACCTCTGGTAATGACTTTTCTCTTAATATAAACGAGAATGAGCGGTCTCGACTGGGAGGCGTTGGGCTTTTGTGGAAAGATATCATGCAGAAACATACAGAGATCGGTGGATTCCACGCTCAACTATGCCTGGGTGGGCAGATCTATGCTGACCGGATGTGGAAGGAGATCCCGTCGCTCAAACAATGGCTCCAAATTCGGGGTAAGGAGGCCAGAAAGACCGCTCCTTGGACGGCGGCTCATGAGCAAGACGTTTCTCATGGATACTTCCATTACTACACAAGCCACTTTGACCAACCGTATCTGCGGGAGTCATTTGCGCAGATTCCATATGTCTGTCAGATCGATGATCATGATATGTAAGTATCCAATCGTAATAGCCCGCATGGGCTAACTCAACTAACATTTCCAGCTTCGACGGCTTTGGCTCGTACCCTGAACACATGCAATTCTCCAATATGTTCAAAAACATTGGCCGTGTCGGGATCGAGATGTACTTGCTCTTTCAGCACCATACGACGCTTGACATCCTCCGCAACGTCAGTACAGATCACGACCTCTTTACCATCACCGGCACAGGGTGGCATTTCGTCAAGTACCTTGGACCCGCCGTTGTTCTTGTTGGTCTCGACTGTCGCTCAGAGCGCAATCGGCAGCAAGTCCTAGCCGGCCCGACATACCAGGGCATCTTCCCGAAAGTTGCCATGCTTCCTCCCACAGTCCAGCACTGCCTATGGATAACTTCGGTGCCGCTCATCTACCCGCGTCTGGAAACCGCGGAGCACATCGCTCAGACCTTCACGACAGGAAAGCGAGCCGTCACCGGGGCGTACAATGTCCTCGGAAAGGTTACCAGTTCCGTTGCCGGTGTAGTAGGAGCGAAAGACGTCGTCGGCTCCGGATTCGACTCCGTCAAGCGCGCCGTGGGGAAGAGCGGTCTCATGGGCGGAATTTTGAGCCCCTTCGGCGAATTTGACCTCCTCGATGAGCTCCGGGACCAGTGGACACATGAATCAAAGGTATCCCTCCAAGCCCTTCCCTTTTTAACTATCCAACCTCGAACTCGGCTAATGACTATGGCAAAGGATCTTGAAAGAACCTACCTAATCCGTACCCTCCAAGGAATCGCGCACCAAAAATCCATCCGTATGACCTTCCTCTCTGGGGCTGTCAACGTCTGCGGCGCCGGCCTTGTCCACGACCCAGGCCAACCCTCCGACCATAAAACAATGTACCAGCTCATCTCCTCCTCCGTCGTCAACGGTCCGCCGCCATCCTACATCATCAAACTCCTCCACTCAAACAATAAGCCCATCTACATCCCTGCCAATGGTCACCGCTCCACACCGTCCCAGCCAACAGATACAAAGGAGGACATGATGGAAATATTCCAGACCGATGTCACCGGCCAGACCCGCGAGCATAAGAAGCTCATGGGGCGACGCAATTACGTCGCCATCGTTGCGTATGACCCGGACTCCATCGCGGGTAACCAGATGTCCATGGCGACGCAAGGACAGGGTCATATTCCTGGTGGGAGTGGGAAGTTGAATCTCGCCGCCGATTTTATGGTCCAGGGCGAGGGGTCGTTCGGGTCCGTGGTTAAGTATGGCCCCGTCATTGTTCCAAGTTTGGAGCATGGCAAGTGAGTAGGTAGTAAGTACATCTTTGGATATCATATATCTTATTTTATTGCATATTCTTGTTTACTCACCCCTGATTTTATGATGTTTATATACTTTTCAACCCCTATCTATCCTTGCGCCCAGTCCTGCATGACTACTTATACCTGTTATCCACGTTGATACGGATACACCACCCATATTTACTTCTTCTCGAGCCAGCGTTTCTCCAAGTTCTACTTCAGTTACTTTCCTATATACGAGTGTAAATGAACTAGATTACCTAGATATCGAACGAAGTGCGGTGTGCCACCTTCCAGATATGATAATTTCAACGTGCATCTACTGTCTACTTAGTAGATCGGGTATCGTCAAATTCTCAGTACGGTTGAGTTCAAAGGAGGGGATACATTCATTAATCATTACGCATCCAAAACAAATAAATAGAAGATGTTACCATCTCCCTGTCGGATCACCGCCAGGAACGCAAACCCCAAGGCGCAAAAAGTAATCACGATGGGAATTGAACAGTTCCCAGAGGCGGAACCGAGGAGGGACAAGGTGCCAAGGGAGATGAGCTGCAACCCCGAGTTCAGAATCTGGAGGGCGCGCCTCCTGGTCTAGGGTAGATTCAGTGGGATCCGAAAGGACGTGCTGCACTTGCACGTCGCCCAAGGAGCCAATATCATGCAGGCGATGAAATGAGGACGCAGTAGGATCACTCTGAATTTCGCCCTCCGCAGCAGCTATACACCGCTGGTCGTGACGACCCTCGCAGTAAACAACATCATCAATATAAAATGGCAAATCCGCACGCGAAATGTAAATCTCCCCGCCATGCATCTCATAGCCCCATTCCTTGAGTGGAAGTAAAGGAACCGGGTCATTAACGTGCGTCACCCGGCGGAAGGCCCATTCGCTCGCGTCCCCAGAATCGAGGTCGAAGACTGCATCCAGATACTCCGTAAAGGCCTTATTGCCTACCATCGGTTCTCCAAATGTTGTAATGACAGGATCCCAACCGCGTAACTTCATTTCCGTGCCCGCCAACGCGGCTACCGCGCCGCCGAGCGAGTGACCGACCAGCGATAGCTCGTAATCCGGGTATTCGTCTCTCGCAGCGGAGATGGCCTCAAGGATTGTAGAGCGTGTTATTTGCCACGCGTTCATGAAGCCCGCGTGGACGAAGCAGTCTGAGCATTTTCGGGGGTTGTCGTCTGTGTCACTGTCATTTCCCGCGGGGTATGGGACGTACTCCTGTGGATAGGCGGAGAGGTCGACGATCGTGTTCGTTATTGAGTAGGTGCCGCGGAAGGCCACAATGATGCGTTTCGGGGACGGATGGTGCGACAGCGCAATATACCCGCAGGAATCAGAGAGAAAAGGGCCCGTGTGCCATGTCTGGTATTTCACTGGGTCAAATGGGCGAAAGCGGTGGGGTGGGTGTAGCAGAGGCTTACAGTGACGAGTTCGAACCCCTTTAGTTCATTGCAATGACTGAGACATTGAAACGGTTTTCGGATACCGGTGGTCCCGATGCAGTAGGACACGTCGACAACATGGGCTAGTTCTTGGAGGGAATCGAAGAGATCCGGGGAGATTCGCCTTTCGCTGCTATTGCCCTCGGGCGTGACGACCTCAAGTGGAACCACGGGAGCGTTTAAGGGGCGGCATAGGAGTGTGAGGACGGCTATAAGCAAGCAGAAGAGAGGGTTAAGGATCGAAGCCATTACAGAACGGTATCCTAGGCAGAGGCATCATCGTCGTGGGCACAGTGAAGTTGTTCTCAGAGGAAAGGAGCCGCCCTTTTGGTCCTCTTGCCGATCTGCGGTGACGGGAGAACGTGACGTTGATCCTCGATGAATCTGGGGAAGCCCGGGTGCCCGGGCCACTTGCAATTTGGACACTTTCCCCGATCGGGTAAGCGGGGCCAATATGGATCCATCATCGATGGAGGGTTGGTGATTCCGACATCACCAGACTGTTCCAGCTGACTACGGGACCAACTATGCACAAAGAGCCATCAAGTTTCTATGTTTATTTACACGTTCACTCCGTACCGGCAATTGCCAGCTTGAGGAGCAGCCAAAATATTGACGGGCAGAACGCTATCTCAGATGGTCCAGATGACGACGCGGCCATCAACTCCGCTACCTAGACGAAAATTAATATCTAGAACAGAATGCTTCAGAATAGAGAACTTACTGCTGAGTTTGCGAACAGCGCCATTGGCATCTTCATACACTCGGATCGTGCTGATGGTGTTCTGATGAACCGTCTTCAGCTGGGTATTAGCCTGGGTCTGCCCCTTGAGATCCATCTGGCGGAACATGTTAAGTGCAGATTCCTCGCGGACGCTGCCAGCTCCAGATCCAGTTTTTCCCTCGATGCTTCCTTCCAATTGCCAACCTCTCTCATCGCCACGTAGCCGATACGGCTCACAGTCCTACTCTCTAGTGTTACTTCCCAGTAGCTTCAAGAAGAGAAAGTGTGAACCTGATTAGGGCAACTTACATGACCTGCTGCAATTATCTCATTCTCCCCATTCCAGATCAAGCTGTTGAATGGGAGCAGACGGGTGGAGATATTCAACATCGCCCGTGGAGGCTGCTCGGGGGCGCTGGGGTACACAACAGTGACACTGCTATCATGTCCGGTGAATGCAAGCGCATCCCCACTTGGAGAAAATGATACGCCATGGATCCATCCCGCAGAGTCATTCAGAAATTCTCCGCAAATCGTATTGAAAGGGAGGCGCTCTCCCCAAGGACTCGGCTCCGGGCGGCTATCAACGCCTTTGATAAAGCTGGAAAAGACCCTTGCATGCGAGTCGGTCGAGCCAGCAGCAAGTAGTACGGAATTCGGATGCCAGGCAAGGGTGGTAATGGTGCTCCGGATCGGCTTCTTCAGGTGCTTCGAAATCCACCAGTCGTTCTCCTCCTCAAAGTAGCATACTGCAATCACACGTGCGCCTGACCCAACGGCAAACTTCTGCTCCGACGGCGACCAGCGCACAAAGGTCGCGGCCCTGTTTATTCGAAGAAGTACGAGAGTCGGTTTCCATCCTGATGGGGTTTGTTCCCAAACGTATGCGTTGCGGTCTAGATTGAGATCGAATTAGACTGCGAGCTCAAGTGCAGATTAAATCGGTCTTACCTTGCGAGCAAGTTACGATACGGCCAGATTTTGGTGCAATATCGACACTTGTTACTGTCTTCTCGTGGCCCTTCAGCTCATCGGTCAGGGAGAACTTGGTGCCTGCCTTGTGGTAGAGCTCCACATTGTTCTCGCGGGCGACGGCAAGAATCTTCCTGTCAGAAGAGAAGGAGTGATCGGCAATTGGGTTATGAAAAAGATGATGGACTTCTGGAGTAGCCATTGTGATTTTATATGACAGGAGGAGCTCTCTACTGTCGACAAGGTGCTGAGATGGACTGAGAGCTTGGTGGAGGGGCTGGCGCGGCCTTCCTGTGAAGACGTGGAGAACTGATTAGATAATACCTACAGTACCACGTGATGGTTGCGTCGATTCGACCGCCGCTGGGGAAAAAAGATGAAGACCTCCGACCTTCGTGGACAGCGTTGGGTCGTATATTGATTACTTCGATGCAAAACGAGCTATTTAGAACGAGAAAAGCTACAGCCTGATCCGTCCCGCCATCTATACCCATCTCACTACGACTTTCGTTCCAAAATCGCCCCGAGCGCCAGCAATGGCCACGAAAACGGTTCCCGTACGCGCACCAGGGAAGCCACCTGCTGCCGGCATTCCCAATCAAACGTGAGCTGTTTCTCTGAGATCAGGAGTACAATTGGTTTCTAATGATTTACATAGGCTATATTGCACCAATCTTCCGGACAAACTCCGAAAACAAGACCTCCGGCTCTCGCTTTACACTTTGTTCTCCACCTATGGCACCGTGCTAGATGTCGTAGCTATAAAAACCGAAAAGATGCGCGGTCAAGCGCACGTTGTCTTTAAAGACGTCCAAGCAAGTACGCAAGCCATGCGCGCCGTTCAAGGGTTCGAATTCTTTGGCAAACCAATGGTACATTCTCGTGATCTTATTGCTCTTACGTGAAGAGCTGGTGGCTGATCTTGCTGTAGAAAATCGTCTACGCGAAGGGCACGTCCGACGTGATTGCCAGACTTCGCGGGACATACAATGTTCCAGTTCCAACTCCGGGTCAAATCTCGGGTGTATCCACGGATCTCCAGAAGTCCATTTTCAGCGGGCCTCCTGGGTCAGTGGCCTTGCCGCCAAGGCCCCCCGGCGAACCCAATGGAATGACCCAAGGGACCAAACGCCCTCGCGAAGACGAAAGCGACGAAGAGGAAGCTCCAATGGAGGAGGATAGTGACGTGCCAATGGAGGCTTCTTCGGACGAGGATTAACTCTGGGCCGCGTCAGGGAGAGCAAGAAGATCTGGAGATGGAAGAGACTTGGACACCACGTCTGTTTCAATGTCGGCTAATTATTGCTTTCGAGCCGCAGATTACCATCTTCCGCAAAAAGGTTACTCGGCAAATGGAGGCGAAGGCAATTACCCACCAGCCCGAGCCAAACAATGAGGTATGTCTCGGGGCTAATAATGCCCCGACCAGTCGCGATATCCCTCATGGCATCTGCAGTGTTGCACGGGTGCACAAAAAATGCTGGCGTTCCGGAGACTGGATGATACTACGGTATATGAGTCACGTTCTCGTGTCAACTTGAGGTTATTGGCACATACGCCGAAACTAATACCACCCATGATACCCACACTCTTAATGTTTTCCCTATACCGGTCAAGGACAAGGTAACGGTAGACTGCATCTACCCCCAATAGTTTGTCCGCCTGCCGTAAGACAAAATATAGAACGGGAACCTGGTATGAGGGGGAGAGAACGATATCATAATCTACTTGTAAAGTTTCGTCCGTGTCGGACGTACGAACGAGAGCTTCCTATTAGGAAACGTCAGAGGGCTCTCAGAATCAAGCTTCGGGTCTCTTTCCACGAACTGAGTCTTCTTCGCAGGCTTCTAGCCGTGAGTCTTGAGCATCTTGTTGATCCAAGGGCTGTGCCAATGCATCGTTCTGGAGATCCTCGGAGCCACGAGGAAAGCTCTGGGAAATCTTCAATATCGGGCCATTTCTCTGACAGATCAGTCAAACAGGAGAATCAAGCGACGAATGCGACGATGGGGAGTGGCGCAAAGGGGGAATAGTTGGAATGAACGAACTACCTGCAACCGGATCGAGGACCATCCCGGATTCGCGTTCCCTGCCGCGTGGACACGATCCAGAAGAGCGCGGCAGGCGCCCTCGAATTCGTCCTCCGCGAGGAAGGGAAAGATCGATAAGGTGCCTCGGCCAAAGGGTGAAGAGCTGGGAGGCATTCGGAAACGCGGTGTAAGATTGGCGCAACTCAGACCGACAGGTGACGATGACAAAAGAGAAGGTCTTTCTTGGATGCAGAAAGCCTTCTTGGAATACACCGACTCCTCGTAGTGTTCAACAAATGTTCTCGGCAACGAAAGCCGCTACCTGGGAGGAGCCTGGGATTGTTTGCAGGAGACGCCAGCCGGACGCAGGAAGCTACCGCAGATGAGCCAGCCACGAACTGGGAACCGAATGCGGGAAAACCAGTTGTCTACCTCCTGACAACGGTCAGGCCAGAAGCCAGCAGCAGTCATTGAACGTCCAGCAGTTGGCGTTCAGACTCGAGAACCTTTAAGCTGCTGTTTATTTTCGTTTTCGTCTTTAATTGTTGCGGGCACCCGCAAGAAGGAAACGGTTGGTGGGGAGCGAAACCTGGAATTCGCGGGGGACTTGGATGGCACAGCTGATGGACCCAAAAGATTTCCTGGAACTTTCATTTGTTCACCTTTGCATCTGCACCTCCAAAGCGACCCCAAATCCTTCTGAGCTTATCCAACAGCTCGCGTATCTCAATGGAGCCTGGCCTCAAAGCTGATCTTTTTACCTTGTTTTCTGAGTTGATCTTAATCAAATGAGCTGTCGAACCAGAGCCGATGCGATTCCCCGATGTCTGATCTTCCATCACTGCCCCAACCATGGTTGTGGTTCTGCCCTGTGGTGGGCTGCTGCCCGCTACCGGAAATAACAGCATTCTCTGACACCGTGTACAGGATCGGCTGCATTGTTGATGTTTTGCCATCCGCATCTTGCCTCTTCGCCATCAACGGCTTTCCCGGCTTTCTCTGACCAGTCGCCGTCGATCTCGTCATCTTCCGGCCCTCGATTCCGTTGTTGCGGTTGCCATTGCCTCACGCATTCGTCATTGTTGTGTCTAACTTGCATCCCCAACCATGGCGGCGCGTCTTGTCGCCCTGCTCTTTTTATGTATCTCAATTCCCTTACATGTCTCATCATGGCTTGTTTGTTTAACCAGGGCTTTCTTTCTTCTTATATATCTTTATTTTGGCCATTCTCAACTCGACTACGCTGTGCACACGGTACCCGTCCCCCGGGTCCTGTGTTTACCTTGACTTTATCTTTACCTATTTTAAAGTCTCTTTGCGCGTGAGCTTCCCGGGTTGGACGTCTTGATCTTGGCACCGTTCTTTGCTTTTGGGACACCCTATTAGGTAAGATCTTCAGCCACCAACTCATCACAGCATTTGGCGTCTCCGGAGTATACCCAACCCGCTCTCCCACGAGGTCTTCTCTCTAGAGGCGAGGAAACATGAAGGAAGAGTTGCGTTTTACCCGTCCCTCGAGCTCGAGTGGCAGGGACAAAGCTTTATCACCGCCTTCTGACATGTCTGTTCCAAAACTGGTTATATACATATCACAGTTGTGGCCTGACCGACTCAAACTCAAACCACTATTGAAGACGCCCTGCAGCCCAGAAGTCATTTTGGATTGTCCATTGTGGTCATAAAATCCCATGCCGCGTTTGTGCCGCTGCTGGCTGAAGCTACTGGGAGCAAGGCTGACACCCAAGTTCTCCTAGGATCTTTCTCCACGAGTCATGGGAAGCTCCTTCTCGACCCAGAGTAAGCAAAAGCGCCAACGCTCCAATCGACTCTCAAAGCCGCCCCAGAATCAAGCAACCTCGAATTATCTCAATTCGTGCTTGCCGATTCAGCCTGTTGAACAATCCCTTTCTCTGCCATCAACCCCAACTCCAAGGCAAAATCCTTGGACGGGCATTTCTGTTCCTGTCAGCCCAATTGATACCGTGTCACCCAATGTGCGATCACAGTCACTTTCTTCCGGCACGTTGCGACGCGAGACAACTCGGAACCTAAACGCGCCCCCTATCTCTCAACGAACCGTCCAGAGCGGGATCGATCCCTGCTTGTCCTCTTCTCCTTCACCAGCTCCGACTTCGAGTCGGGGAGGGTTTCTATACAGACGTGCTTCATTCCACCCTTCTAGGCCTGTTACGTTCCAACCAACGACCCTCCAGAGCAATCTTGAGTCCCCGTTGATCGGGCAGCACAAAAGATCTTATTCCGTTCATTCGCCAGCCCAAAGGCCAAGGAGTAGAGCCCCACGACGTACCCTTGATAGGTTTGCGTCGCTCAACTATTCTAGGAGGGTGAGCACGCAGGACTCTCTTCCGATTCGTCGACGTTCCCTACTTATACGGCCTGGAGTCGCTACAAGAGAAGCAAAGAAAGATGAAGCTCACTCATTCGTTTCCGGGCACCGTCGAAAGGACACTATTTCAGCCAACCGCCATGCCGGGCCACAACTCCTAGCTCGCGAGGATATAGCCTTGAATGAGTTTGTTTCACACCCGGAATTACGCCCGCAAACTCCAAGCAGCAATGGGTACACCCACCTAGGGACCCTTAAGTTAGGGTCTCTGCGCGTCGTGAACGGGTCCGCGTCCCCTTGTCCCAGTGATCGAACTCGGATTGGCCAGGCGCGCAGCCCAACCCCGGAAGATATCTCCGATAGCCTGAACTCCGCAGATGTCCTCCCACCCGAGACTGACCTATTAAGAGCTATCTCGCCAGAGAGCGCCGAAATGTTCACAAATTATTACCGGAATATGGACAGTGCTCAAGGTTTTGATCATCCAACGACCAGATTACCCGGTGAAACAAGGCTACCTACTCGGGACACGCTGCAAGGTCCTGCCATCACAACAGGGAACGACATTCCCACTCCCATGTTAAACAGTCCCTGGACTCTTTCGGTGCGGGACGACGATGGCTTCCCTACTAGTCCTTTCTCGTTCGAAAAGTCACCTACATATACAACAACTCGTGGTATCGATCCTCGTGACCGTGAAGACGAAGGTATACCATCCCCTGACCCGGGATGCGCATTCCCCCCTCTCCCAGCGAAGGCACCGGAGCGGAATCTTAGCTATAGCAGCCATTCAAGCTCTCACGGAAAAGCGGACAGCGGTTACGGCTCTGCGACATCCCATCGGACTTCCATAGATTCACATGCCTCCCTGCGACGCTCCACCGGATTCCGGAGATTCACCCTCGGAGCCAGCCCCAGGGACTTCGAGATACGGGATACAAATATGTACTCCAAACGTAACAATCAGCTTCAAATAAGTCGTCATTTTGGCCTCCAGCCTCAGGAAACGAGCTCCCCGCCAAACCTTCGTGCCCGACCCACAAGCATCTCTACAAGGCATGATGAGCGGCCGCTAATACGATCGAAAGGTCTTTCTAAAAGCGCATCACTGACAGTCAGCCGGACCACGGGTCGTGCCCTTTCACCTCCCCTCTATTGTCCCCAGCTCCGCAATCTTGAGTCCGCAGCGCCAGAGTTACCTTTTCCCGATCCGGCACAGCTGACCGCTGTGGAACGTCGACGGGCTGTGGGCGACTCTCATTCGCGTCACGCTTTTGATCCTGCTACCCCATACTCGGGCTACAACTCCGCTCATATTACTCCAATGATCACTAGCTCTGAATGGAAAGGCCACTTGGGAGCAGCTTTCATTGAGCATACCGCAGCTCTACCCTCCGACAGTCCTGCCTTGCCTATTCGACGCCACACCTCCAGTACAGCTTGCCGGGCTGAGCTGGGGGATAGCTGCCCTCAAAAGCCTCCGGTTTGTGTTACAGGCCGACACAATACCCAGCATAGCCACGGCGCGAAATCCGAATTCCCACTGCTTATGTCTGGGAATGACTTCATTCCCCCACTAGTTGAACAACAAGACGGCTTGACTACTTCTGAGCCTCCACGAGGCCGAGCGTGTCACCGAAATATCGAGCACCAGTGTCGCAAGCCGCCTAGGGATGTTGCATTGACGTTTACCGAAACTTACGCATAACTTCACCCGAATATAACTCGGCGATGTGCATGTCATTCTTTTTGCATTTTACGAATTCTCTTGTGATAACAAAGCATCTTGGCGTTTCCGTCTATTATACCAGTTGGGATGTCCGTCTGCTTTGGGTATACCCTACTTGGAGTTTCGGCTCGTATTCGTTCTTTTCATCCATTACCCCTTTTCTCTTTTGTTTTCAAGAGCAATTGTTTCTTTATCTCTGGGGTGGTCACGGAGTTCAAAAGTCAATTTTATTTACACACATAATTTCCGTCTTTCGATTGGGTTTTACGAGGTTACAACGGACGGAGGCTTTCGACCGTACCAGGGACAAATTGTTGATGTTTTCCCACTCCCTACAATGGCGGCCTTGACCCCAAGAATGAGGACGAGTAAACCGACCAAGTCGTCTCTTCAACAGGAGCCTCTAGATTCGAGCCATATACGTGAGTAGTTTCGTTTCGTCACGACGCGTGAACCCGCGTCCTCTTAGAGTTGCATGCGTAGAGGCGCAGCTGCAGGAATACACAACACACTTACCCTACAGGTTATGAGTAAAGTCCTGCAGATGAGCTTCAACCCCAAGTTGTTGTTGCTGACCTTGTCTCTTGGACAAGTTGTAAAGAAATATGAACGAGTTCCTCGCTACTACCAGCACAAATGTCACCCTTAATCTACCGCACGGGAAAGGGGTATTTTCGGAATAATGGATCAATTATTATCAAGATTCAGACGATGATACAGAATGTAGAAATGTGGAAAAAAGAAACAGTGCTAGCCCATGTATGCAATCCCAAGCCCGCCACGATGAAACCGAGCAGAAGATAAGAACACGTCAACAAGTTGGGTCGTCTCATAATGTACAAATAATGCAGGAGCAGTTATGTTTCGTAAACCAAGGCTAGCATGTCGAAGCATTGCCTATAGCATCGGCTGTCTACTCCACGCGAATCTTCTTGAGTTGCGGGGCTGGCTCCTTCGGAAGCACCACGGACAGGATACCGTTGTTGAGGCTGGCCCACACGGAATCCTGGTCAACTCGGGTCGGGAAGGTGAAGGTTCGATGGAACTCCCCGATGGAGCGCTCAGATGCCCAGAACTTGTAAGCTGGTTCAGGGGTGGTCTTCTTCTCCGCGACTTTCTCCTTGGGTGTTGATGCTGGAGTGTGTTCGGCGACTGCGGGGGTGGCATCGCTCATCTCATCCCAGTCTTCAACAGTTGGTTGATGGGACTTGACCGAGGAGGTCTCAGACCTATCATCGGCTTCAGCCTGCCCTTGTTGCTTCTGGTAGTTTCGCTCGGAGCGGCCCTTGATGACTAGAGTTTGAGGGTCGGAAAATTCAAGCTCGATGTTGCTCTGTTCAACTCCGGGGAGTTCGCCGTCGAGATAGTAGCGGTTGTCTAACTCGTACACATCGAACTTCGGTACAAATGTCCTGACCCGCGCGACCTTCTTATTTAATCGACGGGCCGACTGGTGCATGTCGTAGTCGTCCAGGAGCTGGAATAGAGGTGCGAAGTCGCCTCGACAGGAGCGAGGGAAGAAGGCCATTGTATATGTGGAGTATAGCAGATGGTTTGAAGAACTAATCGTTTGATTAATCGCGGGGGATCTCAAAGCCTGGGGTGGTTTGATAGGAGGAGAGTCTTGTTCTTGAAGCTTTAGAAGATGTGAATTTAATGGAGGGAAAACAAGCCCAACTGAGCTTCATCCTTTGTTATATACATAATGTGCCGTTTTCTAGAAACACCAAGCAGTTTTATTGTTGCTGACAGAGAATTCGCAAGGTGGTTCTCGCACATCAGCGATGGTTGTTGTAAGCTTGGTTGGACGTCTCTGGATGCTTCGAGAGCGATCAAGAAAATGGTTCCAGAAGCCCCACGAATCTTCTGTGGGCCCCAGGCACCAGATCACGTGAGAAGACCCCCGCGCACCGAGCCGCAGGTCGGTGCTGAATCTGGTTTGGATGGAGAGCTATGACGGATTCAGGTGGAGGTTTTAAGTAACCCGTCCTATGGTACAATAATCTACAATCAATAATCTAACCATTCACACGTACGAGCTGCATTGGCCTCGTTTCTTTATCTCTCCAGGCAGTCTCACGGTCATTACCCTGAAAGCCACTGCGCCCGGTTTCAAACCAATACAGGCAAACCCGTTTGACGCTCACCAAGGGGGGACTCCCCAGAAGCGCGGTCCGCGGAGTGTTGATAATCCACCAACAGATGGATTGAGCACCTTCTTCGCCTACACCCTCAAGAGTAAAGGTCACCCAAGAGAGGGGGTTGTCAACCATGCAGTCCCGCGAAGCATTATCGAATATTGCGGATCCCAGGTGACGAGTACATCTCAAGCTGCCTCGTTCCTTTGCGAAGGAGATATTCGATCGCGTTGAAGTCCTTCTTGCTCACAGACAGATGTTTGTCGAATTCCTTCCTAGCGAAGTTCAGTAAGGTGACCCGGAGGTATCAGAGGGTAGTGTATACCGCGCATAGGATCTGAAATTGCCTCTAGATTCCTGAGGCAAGAGAACACACAGAGGTGGTTAGCGTTATTGCCGCGAGCCGACGACACTTTCCCGCGCCGGGAAAGCAGACAGACGGCTAGGAAGCAGTCAGTACTCACGACAGGCTTCTTCCGTATTTCCCGGAGGCACTTGCGATAGAGAGACAAGACTTCCCTCTGAAGGCCCGAGAGGCGCGCCATCTTGGTCGACAAAAGGTTCGACGTGATGGTGACATTGAGTGGACGGATAATTTCCGGGGAGCCACACCAAAAGACTGCGGAATAATGGAGGTTCTCCGAATCCGGGTCCCGCCGATCGGAAGGCTGGGGTCGCCGACACAGGACTGGGAAGAACCACCTTCCCACCCGCCGGCCGAGTACTTATCCGGGTGAGGAGTTCCCGATTTAGAGGTACAGCATATAGAAGTACTCCTCTCCCCCTTCCCAATACTTGGACCTTTTCCTCAGTCATAATTAATACCGTTCCCTAAGTTCTATATACTTCCGCACTAACATCAATAATATGCCCGCTTTCTCCGTACGTCACCCCCGATTTCCCTCGTGCAACCAGTTGAAAGTAGTTCTAGGAACGTGAGCTACTTTGCGGGCTTGTCAAGCTTACTGGTCCTTCTCACACAGCGTCTCGTCCGCTTTTTGGCCAAGGATGGCCACATTTATTATGGAGATGCTGCTCTCCCCGCGGGCGTAAGTGACATCGCCAAAGCCACGAAGGCAAGAGTTATCAAAGGCGACATCTTCGGCCAATACCGCGTCACCGATCAAATCGCCGAAGTGAAGCTCCTCCTCGCTCCGCTAGCAAGAAAGGATATCAAAACTGTGCGCTGCCTCGGTCTGAACTACGAGCAACATGCAAAGGAGTCAAACCTCCCCATCCCCAAATACCCCGTTCTTTTTTACAAGCCCGTCACCTCCATCGCGGGGCCTACCGATGATATCCCAGTTTCCGCCCTGGCGCAGGAAGGGGAAGGGCTGGATTATGAATGTGAGCTCGTGATTGTGATTGGAAAGGAGGCGAAGGAGGTCCCCGAGAGCAAGGCGCTGGATTATGTTCTCGGGTACGCGGTCGGCAATGACGTTTCCCATCGCGACTGGCAACTTAAGCGTGGAGGTGGGCAGTGGGGCCTTGGGAAGGGGTTCGATGGCTGGGCGCCTTTTGGACCGGGGATTGTTTCCTCGGAGCTGATTCGGGATCCTAATGCCCTGAGGATCTCGACGAAGCTGAATGGTCGCGAGGTTCAGTCTTCATCAACCAAGGATATGATCTTCCATGTCGCTCAGACGGTCTCGTTTTTGTCCCAAGGTACTACGCTATTGCCGGGAGATTTGATATTCACTGGAACGTACGTTGCCACCTACCCCCTACCGTTCTAGTTGCGTCTATCGATCGACACTGACGTGTGTTTTCAGTCCTCAAGGAGTCGGCATGGGAAGGAAGCCCGCACTTTGGTTGAGAGATGGTGACAAGGTTGAGGTGTCGCTCGAGGGAGTTGGATCCTGCGTGAATAAGGTGGTTTTTGACAAACCATCTCCAAAACTCTAGAGTGCTACGCGTTGTGCCTGAGACTACTACCTCGGGCACCAGCGCGGATTTTGAATACTGTAGATGCACTGTACAATCTATGCAATGGAAGTATCCGGCCTAGGTTCGTAGCTTCGGAGACGTATGTCACTTTCGTTCTATTAAGTTCTCCGTAACATATAATCAACAAGTCAAACGACTTGAGCGCCGTATCCCTTGATTGTCTCGGCAAATGCCCAGCTCTGTGCCTCGATCTGTTGATCTTCCTGTACCTCGATTCCTTCATGGGTAATCACAGCCAGCGAATACTTGTCAAGACTCCGTGCGTCGCGATACCACAGGACCTTGAGGCAGTCTCTCAGAGCGGAAACCGCATCTTCCTTAGTAATTTCATCAATGGGACGCTCTTCCGGGAACAATCGCCGTAGGATCGGTACGGCGAGGTGGGCTCCAAAGCCGGTCGCAAGGTGTGGAGCTGAGAATGTAGTACCGAGTAAGTCGGCGGAGCTTAGGAAAGGCTTCTTGTCTCCATCAAATCCGGCGACAAGGATGTGATTCCAGAGCGGGTTAAACTCGGATCGGCGTTTATAGAGAACCTTGGATAGATAGGTGTGGAGGTTCTTGGCATTAAGTTGGTTGCCATGCGCTGAGTAGTTTTCTCTGATATCCATCGATTCTAGTAGGCGGTCGATGTACTGCATGTCGGAGACGTCGCCGCTGAATCCGACCACAGCGGCATTGCCGAACACTCGGAGACGTTTAACGTCGGTGAAACGGGCAAGAGAGCCATATGATGCTAAATAGAGTAGAAAATTCGTCAAAAACAAAAGACCCCATATGCAGATGAACTTGTGAGTCGTACCTAGGTTATCAGCAGCGATCGCAACTCCTCCATTGAACTTGACGGCAATAACCGACGTCCCAGTTACAGCCGGCGATTGCGTGTGAGCTTTTGGTCCAGTTGATCTGAGATATGAGGCATCGTATGGTCCATAGACATCATCCCTGGGCTTGATGCGAGAGGTGAGAGAGAGGACAACACCAGGATGATGCGGCACTTACCCGACCCCAAGTTCCGGGAAAATGGTTCATGACGGAGGGATTTTTGGAAGAGATGATACTCAGTGCGCAAATTGGCAGCTCAGCCACTCAGAACTCCAAATGGAAAATCTCAAAGAGTGACGAGGGAGAGTTTGAGGGTGGAACTACGAGAAGTGATATTGACCCGCCGAAGCTCCCAGGCAGTCGTGGAGGTGACGGAGCTCAGTTACGTGAGCAGCTTGGGCGGTGAGAAGCTCCAACGCCCCTCAAGGCTCAACTTCTGCCACCTTAATTATTATCACGGCATTTTGAATAGATACAATCAGCTACTTTTTTTTTGAGTATTTGCCACTTTCATATAAGATTGCTAACTTTGCCAAGTTTGGATTCTTACTCACGGGATTTTAATGCCAATTGCCTCTCTGAGTTTTGGTCCGGGGAGATTCCAAGGCTGGCACGTAAGATCCAACGAAGTTGTTCTAGGGTAGCTCAGAAATGTCTCGTCCAGAACATTACCTTGCTTTTGATCTAGGATGTGAGCCTGAGCGTGGAGTTACAAATTCGATTGCACCCCTTTGACCCTTCAACATTTTCTCTTCCGCTTTCGAATTTAGTTCTTTCTGCGTCTTCAAAAGCTCCTCCTTGTAACCCCAGTCCGGCAGGATCGAAATATCCCATAGGTCTGGGGGTAAGGAACTGGAGTACTGCGCCTGTTCATCAATGCCAGAATGCTCCATCATCTTTCTTAATAGGCTTGGGTTCTTAAGAGAAGCTGAGCCAGCAAGTTTCTCATTAAAATGAACATCTTCCTTCTTAAGCGAAAGGAAATGCGCGAACTTTGCATTTGCCGAGGGATCCGGGGAGCCGGGTGGAGATGGTGGTATGTCTAGATTTGGCACCAGCGGGAGAGTTAAATCATGAATAAGTGTGCGCGACGTCGATAACGGAATCGGGTGTGATGTCGCAATTTCCTGGTGCATTGGTCCGAGGACAGGCCCGCTAGCAGGCCCGCGAGGTTGTCTATCAAGGGTGCGCTCTTGTGCAGTGGATTGACCTTCGAATGTCTGTTGAGCTGTCATATTATTAGGCTGCATTCAATTGAAGTGGATGCGGAGGAAGTCTACCTCTATCTTCTTGCGTCTGTGAAGCTTCAACTAGTGGCGCTTTCGGTTCTTGCTGACAAGTGGTAAGCGGTCATTCAGACAGCGGAGACTTGAGACCAGTTGCTGCGGTTCTATACCCTCGTTTGCGGAAGCGGTTTTTGCTCCACTTCATCCTCACTGCTACTTCCGTAGGCTCCAAGGCCCAACATCGTTTGGCCGTTGCGTCTTCGCTAGTATCGGACCGGACCTTAGAAGCCACTTTCACAGCGTAAATTTGCTCAGGAGATCCTGGAGATCGAGCGGGAAACAATGCAAGTAGCCAGGTACAGGGGTGTGTATGCGCAAAAAGAGATAGAGGAGGATGGAAGGTGTGGAACAGGGCCTTACCTGATTTGCTTGAATGGCATGGGTTGACGTTTCTTGTACCATTACATAATCAGAAGGCAGCTGCAGCACCGCGTCACAGGTGAGAGCTCGGCTCAAGCAACACTGAACCTCACGATCACTTTCTTGCTACTTCTCAAACATCACTCGAGGCGTCTACTCCACACAAATATCCATCTTTTGGGTTAATCCGGTCGATTGTGCTAGTATTCTAATTTCAACAACATGGCGAGTATAATCGGCCACAACCCTCACAGCAACTCTATTGGATACTCCTTCTCCCAGCCGACGAATGCCGGAAACAAGGAACACTCTTTCTACCCGTAAGCTACGGACGCGGGGCTTATGTTTGGTTTGGTGAGACTAACATTTCTAGATACACCGATAATGGTGGCTCAGTCCTAGGAATTACAGGCAAGGATTTCGCCGTCCTTGCTGGTGATACCCGCTCTACCTCAGGATACAACATCAACTCCCGCTATGTTCCAAAAGTATTCAAGATTGGAGGGGACCAGGAAACTGGCGAGGGCGCCCATATTCTCCTATCGGTCGTCGGTTTCGCTGCGGACGGTCTAGCCCTCAAAGAGAGACTAGATGCGGTGGTGAAGATGTACAAGTATCAGCACGGGAAACCCATGAGTGTCAGAGCGTGTGCTCAGCGACTATCAACTATTCTTTACGGAAAGAGGTTCTTCCCGTACTACGTCCAGGCCATTTTGGCTGGCTTGGATGAGGAAGGTAAAGGCGCGCTGTATGGCTACGATCCGGTGGGCTCATATGAGAGGGAACAATGCAGGGCTGCTGGAGCTGCATCCAGTTTGATTATGCCGTTCTTGGATAATCAAGTCAATTTGAAGAACCAGTATATCCCCGGCAGCGGGGAGGGTCATGCTCTGGAAGCTAAGAAGCCTGAGCCAATGCCCAGGGACACGGTGGAACAAGTTGTTCGGGATGCATTTACTAGCGCGGTGGAGAGACATATCGAGGTTGGAGACGGCCTCCAAATGTTGATCATAACGGCAGATGGGATAGAAGAGATCTATCACCCACTGAAGAAGGACTAGAAAACTCAAAAGTGGCTCCGGTCAATATCTAGTATCTCGTTCATTGATGAGATTGATATCTTCCTCGTATAAAGTAGAGATAGATTCGAGTACGAAGTTTTTCCCTGAACATTGCCATGTCAAGTATATCATGCAGAATCCTGTATCGACCAATGTATAACGCCGCTGTCATAAAACCAAAGTTATCCCAGATCGAAAGAATTAGAAACGCTCCTTCATCCGGGCCGCCACTTTACGCAGGTTGCCATATACTTTCCCCTGTCCTGAGTTAGGAGCCAGTCGTCATGGGAGGAAAGAGAGAACTTACAGGTGGGCTCCCCAAGATCAAACTAACAATCGCCTCCTGGCCTGCATTAATGTTCTGGAAACGTCCCAGAATGTGGATCTTCTGATCTGCAATGACGATTCTCGTACGGCTTGCGTTCTCAATGGCATGCCTCGTCCGTCCGTCTTTCCCAGCTATACGACCAATTGCACGGCTGAGATGTTCCCCGCTGAGAGAAGCTTTGACATCTCGAATCTCGAACGAACGAATGTATAGGTCATCCAATCTCAGTAATGCAATGGCGTCATCAATATCAAATCCTAGAGTGAAAGCCTTGACGAAATCTTCACCCTTTTGCAAAGCGCCGGTGTCTGTGGTAAATTTGGATGTGCGTAGCTCTACCGCCCGATTCTTGATATTCATTCGAACCTGCAACTTGAGATGCTCGACTAGAGGAGGGTAGATTTTAGGCCAGTTTGCCTTTAGGGGCGTCATTCTATGTGGTGGAACGGGGACTTTGCGAGTCTCTACTCGATATGCGGAAGGTGTATCTTTCGCAGGTGTGAAGACTGGCCGGCCCTCCATGTCAATACGCATTTCGGTGCTCTCCGCAGAATCGACCGGGACCAGAACAGATTCAGGATTTTGTGACGGCTCCGCATCAATTAGGACTTCCTCGTCATGCTCTATGGTGTTGTTAGCACCGTAATAAATCCATCTCTATCTCCATCTAGGCACGAACCCTGTGCAAGAGGGGCAATAGATGGTTCCGCGGCTTGACCATCGGACCGTCGGAGTGCCGTCGGCGCTGGCATTTTGTCCAAGAGTATCCGGTGATATTCGTTGTCTGTCCGGTTACCCTTGTTCTTTTTTATCTGTCTCTGGCGGCGGGACGGCAAAGAAATTCAGTGCCGAGAAGAACGAACATTCGTGTGGAACACTTCAAATTTTAGTTGCAAACAAATCAAACTTTCCCAGGTGACAGAAGAGGCGGGATGATTCATAGGAATTTCTCCAGCCGCTAGCCTGGCTCAAGCTGCTCCGACAGTTGGATCTCCCTTCCACTCCTGCCGAGTTACTAAACCCTTCCGGAATCATACCTATTTTCGCCGCTGTTGTAGCGGGCACCCCAATATGTGACCGTCGCGATGTCTGGTATCTTCGGACGCAGACTTTACGTCGGCTTTTTGGAGACGGCAAATCCGTACCTCAAACGTGGACTGCGCTTAAATCGCACACAGTTTCATCTTGATACACCCTCTCCAAGCGACCCTATCTACAACTCCCTCTTTAAGAGACATGTCAAGAAGTTTTCAACCGGCTCCCCTCGAAAGACCACACAAATTACCCGACGGTTCGCATCTGGAAGTTTTCTAGTTCTCGGCATCTCTCCAAGCTCTCCTGCGATAGAAACTGGCGCAACGTGCGCAATCGCTCCAGAAAAGGTATTTTCACATAGAACATATCCTTCTGATAGACCACTTCAACACATTTTATCGCGAAATGCACAAAAACGGGGACTTCGAACGAAAGAAGACGATTCATCGAAGACAAACGCGCGATCAGAGACAGCCAATCATGCAGGTGCAAAAGATGTCAAAAATGGGCATAAACACCAAGACCTGAAGCCAGAGCCGCTGTTACACGAACAAAACCCCGGACCAAGCCCGCCGAACCGCCATCTTATGAACCGCTTACCACAGATGCCGCATCTTCACCGACCCACAAAGGAAGAGTTGTTGGCAGCTGCCACCGGTTTCTGGTCTAGGCTCAAGGTCCGGTTCAAATGGTTTTCGATTCGGAGCGTCCGTCCCTTCAACCTTGACGAGATCACTGCCCTTTTCTCTTGGGTGCTGTTGGGGCATGTCGTATGGATTGTTCTGGGGACGACCACCTTTTTCTCCTTATTGATTCTTGCAATCAATACTGTGTTCGCTCAGGGTAAGTGACGCAGGTGCAACTTTGACACTCATTTCCATTACTGATATCAACAGAAACCCTTGCCGGGTGGGTCGGCAACTATCTTACCAGGTCGTCTGGTGTAAAGGTGGTGTTCGAATCTGCTATTGTTCCTAAATGGAGGGGTGGCGTAATCACATTCAAGAACGTCTTTGTATCTCGGCGACCCGGCCAAGGAACAGGGCATGTCAGCAAAGGTTCTCCAAAGACTGCTGCAGCTGCGGCAGCCGCCGCTGCGTTGAGTGACCAGCCTAGCGCCGAGCTATCTGATCAGCGAATCCCGTCGGAGGACGAAGAAGACACCAATTACACCCAGTTTGACCTTTCGATAGAGACGGTCAATGTAACATTGTCATTCACGCGATGGTTAAATGGGAAAGGGCTCCTTCGTGACGTCGAGGTGCAAGGCGTGAGGGGAGTGGTTGATCGCAGATCGGTATATTGGTCGGACGACGCTCTCGATCCCAAATCTTATCGGCACGAACACAGTCCCGGAGATTTTGAAATCGATTCGTTCAAGATGAGCGACTTGCTTGTGACGGTGTACCAGCCGAACAACTTCAGACCATTCTCCGTCAGCATTTTCTCTTGTGATCTCCCGCAGCTGAGGAAACAGTGGCTGTTTTACGACTTCCTGTCAGCCAACATGATGTCCGGATCATTCGACAATTCCTTGTTTACTATTCATCCGCGTCAAACCCATAGCTTCACCGGCGCACAGCTTGACAACGGAGCAGAAGAGGACGGCAAACCGAGTCCTTGGAAGAAGCACAGCAGGATACGCATTGATGCACTGAATATCGATCACCTGAATCGCGGAGTACAGGGGCCATTTGGCTGGATCCATGAGGGAAATGTCGACATTGTTGCCGATATTATGTTCCCAGCCGAAAATAATGAGAGCCTTGCAAAGGTAATGGCCGATTTCTACGATCGGTTAGAGGCGACAGTCACGTCGAATCGGTATATAGAGGACTCGGGGTCACCAGAATCGCTTGAATTTGACGGGGGTGGGTCGACGGATGACAGACGCTTCCTCATCACGGACTTGCGACTGCATCTCAACAACGTCAGGGCGGTGGTTCCCCTATTCACCCGAGATCTCTCCTATGTCAACAATGCGCTCATACGGCCCATTGTCGCTTATATCAATTCGCGGCGTACTTTCATTCCTGTCAACTTCCGCCTTGTCAAAAGAGTGGGGGATTTCGACGGTAGCTGGACCGTCTTCGATAGCGGTCTTGTGGACGATCTCTCGGTAGCTGTAGGTCTCAACTTTGCTCCTATTTGTTCAGCCGGTGCGGTCACAGCTGACGTTCAACTAGGTATATGATGCATTTGCTCGCGATGTTGTTGATGAGGAAGCACGCAAGCGACGCTTCAAGAAGGTCGGCTTTTGGTCGCTTCAATTGGCTGCCCAGGCCATTTTTATGGGGATGGCTGGCAATATAG
This sequence comes from Aspergillus lucknowensis, assembly GCF_044049455.1. NCBI lineage: Eukaryota > Fungi > Ascomycota > Eurotiomycetes > Eurotiales > Aspergillaceae > Aspergillus > Aspergillus lucknowensis. The sequence continues at coordinate 48,525 of NW_027263583.1, read as the reverse complement.
CTTAACACACTGTACACTTATGTATACTCTACGATAGCATTGGGTTGATGGGCGTTGTGGGTTAAAGGAGTTCTAATACAATCCACCTGCTCTTCCATTTACATGAGCGATCGACCATCGCTGAAAGGCCGCAGAAGCGAGAGAGTGGAATAACAACAGCGTCGTCTTGCAATGAAGACGCAGAAGCGGAGGGCGAGATCACCAGAGACAAAAACCATAATGATTTTTTTGTGTTTGCTTGCCCTTTCCACACTTTGCTTTTTCTTTGGAGAGATGAGCTGGAACGCCTCAGCGAGTCTCAAGCCAAAGGTCTTGTCGGTTGGCAGAAGATCTTCACTTTAATAATAATCTGATCAATCTCCCCGCTTTGGCTTCGCTGTGCCAAACTTTCTTCGCTACCACTCCTCTTTTTCCCGCAAACTTTCTCTGTTGTGCCTGGGGAGCAGGAAAATAACGATACAAGGCCGAGGTCCATCCGATTTCTTGGGCCTCCTCACTGCTTTCTTGATGCATATTTGAACCCCTGAGCACTGGTGCAGAATCCCAGTCCAGCCGGCTCGAAGCTAGCGCCAACGACGTGCAAGCGCCCCTGTGGCCCGAACCCCATGCTGGTCTCGTTGAGCTTCGCCTCCTGATCAAGTCATGTCGCAGGCTCAGCGGCAGGGGAGTGACCACACTTTCAGCTCCCTGCGTTCAAATTTTGCGGCTTCTCCTCCAGGTAAATACCACCCCTCCTTCAATCTAGCTCCAGCAGGCAATCTTATCTTCGGCGACTTTCTAGCGTTGCGATCGGGCGCTCAACCCTTTCGTTCAGGATCGGCTGTCACTGCTTCCCCCCGCAAGCATCCGCCCTCTCCCTTGCATATGAGCGCACGAACCCTGTCGCCCCAGCGGACCGATTCGAGTCTGTCCCAAAGAACGGCCTCACCGAGCTCATCGGCAACCACGTCGCCGCTTGAGAGCCTGTCCACTATCAGCGAGATAGCCCACGCCGCGTTTCCTGCTCCCCCCACGAGAACCAGCCCTATCCCGCCTAGCCCGTCATACGCGTCCAGGAAACAGCCTCTTGGAGAGGTCAGCCAGAATGATCGGAAAATGACCGAGCAGACAAAAGATAACAATAACACTCGCAAAGATTCTGATGCAGCCGAATCTAGCCACTCAATGTCCCCCTCTATCATGTCACCTATCGGCTCTCTTCAGTCCATCACTAGAGAAAGGCCTGGTCAACGCGTAGTGCCACGTACTTCGTCGATTGACTCAGCAATTTCGTCTCTTTCCTCTGCTTCTCAATCACATAAGTCCTCATTTGACGTTAACGCAGTGAGCCAAGCCGATATTGACAATTTAATAGCCGCGGCTGGGTCACCGGAGGCTGTTATTATACATCTATTGAGGGAGAAGCACCATGCAGCATCCCAGAATTCTCAGTTATGGAAACTCGTCGATAAGCAACGAACCCTCATAATGGGCTTAAATAAGGACATGGAACGTGCGCTGAAGGACAAGGAGCGGTACAAGAAGAAGGTTAAGGACCTCCAGGCCTCGACCCCGCCACTCCCATCAACGGAGGTTCATCCTATACGACCTCTTGCTATCGGTATCAAGGGAGCTTCAAAGGGCGAGTCACAAATGTCGGGTGAGCTTCCGAAGCAGGAAGGTCTCGATGGCAGCGAAACTACCGGCCAGCCCCAGCGCGCCGAGATTGCAGACAGCCGCGATTCCCCCAACAGTGGCCTCAGTCTGAAACAACTTATTGAGACAGAGCTACTCGCAGAAGAACCTGACTTGCGTTTCGAGTCACAGAGCTCTCAACAGTTGGCCTCCATACAACAGATGTCAGCTGCGAGCCCAACCTCTTTGACCACTCCAGGCTCTGCAGTCGGCGAGTCTAGCTTCAGCACGAGCAAGGGCCAAAAATCACCAAATCCGGCTCGGAAACCCCCACCTGCCCCGCTGAATCTAGGACCCCGGGATCGCGCGGTCGGGGTTCCCCGCGAACCGTCTGATTCTGAATCGGAGTATGAGGATATTCTAGCGGTTGAAGAGTCGCCAGTAGAGCGCGGAAGGAGGAAGACCAGAGCAGACGATGACCGGGAGCGTGAAGCGGTCCAAGATCGGGACCCCCAGAATCATAACACTTTGAGACAGACACAGCCGCTCTCTCCAAGGGACGCTGAGAACACTGTGGGTGCCGGACCACCGCCATTGGACATACGCCGAGCGGAACCGACAGAACCGTTAGCAGCTGCTTTGAACCCTCAGATAATGCAGGCGTCCCTCACTGATCGGCATATTATGAATGGCCCAAAGAGCCCCGGTTTACCGCTTAGCCCAAGACCCGAGGACCGACCGCTTGGTTCACCAATGCCCCGGATGCCAAGGGAAATGCAGAGTTCGTTCTCGTCACTAACGATGCCTTCAGGGCACAATATCTCTGGCCTTGCATTATCTCCACGTTTGGGCAAGTCCCAAACACCGTTTACGCCGGGCTCCCAATTGGCGGCCAATACTCCTATGCACGTTCAGATTCCTACTGATCCACGTATGCGCCCCATCCCTTCGATTGACGCCGCCGTGAAAATTGATAGCCCTCAAACCCCGTCCCCTAAACTCAACGGGATCTATCAAGGGTTGAGGTCAGACGATTACCCTCAACTTCTTTTGCCTCCGAACGCACTCCCTCTCATTCAGGTGAAAGTGTCCTCATCGAGACTACGGCCCTCCAGGAATAGCTACATGGTTTCGAAGCCCCACGATGAGGAGCCAGTTTTCACACTGAGCGTTTTTTCGCGTTCCGAGCATTCAGAGCTTTGGCGAGTCGAGAAAGTCATTGCCGCCCTCCCCCAACTCGACCACCAGATAAGGCAACTGTTGGGGTTCCAGGGAAAGCTACCAGATAGGTCTATTTTCGGCGGTCATTCCCCTGCCAAAGTGGATGCGAGGCGCGTCGCTTTAAATTCATATTTTGAGACTCTCCTCGATACCCCTATGGATGAGAAATCAGCGTTAGTGATTTGTCAGTTCCTTACATCCGATGCGATTGAACCTCGGGATGACGAGACGAGCTTGCTCAAAGGCAACCAGCAAGCAGGATCCGAGCTTTTACGTGGCCCAGATGGAAAGCCCAGAAAGGAAGGCTATCTAACAAAGCGGGGAAAGAATTTTGGCGGCTGGAAAGCACGATACTTTGTTCTACATGGGCCTGAACTCAGGTATTTCGAAGCTCCAGGCGGCGCACATCTGGGGACCATCAAAATCTACAATGCTCAAATCGGAAAACAATCACAACCCACGGCTGGTCAGAGCGGTTCTTCTTCCCAGGTTGACGACGACTCTGACAACCAATACCGTCACGCATTCCTCATTTTAGAGCCAAAAAAGAAGGATTCCTCCGCTCTCGTACGGCACGTTTTGTGCGCTGAAAGCGACGAGGAGCGAGATGCATGGGTCGAGGCGCTCCTCGAATACGTCGAAGGCCCATCGGAAAACGAGACCCCCACGAGTGCTCAAACTCAAGTATCCGAGAGTAACACCGCAAATACTGCTCCCAGAAATAAGTTGTTTTCGAACGGTAGCAAAAAGAGTAGTAAGGGGACTGATAGTCCGGACTTAGATACCTCTGATACGGTTCAGGGTTTTAGCTACGACGATGCTGTGCCAGCCGAACCACCTATTCTCGGTCTTCCTTCTGATGCCAGAACACCTAGGTCACCTATGTTCCCCCCAGGTTCGCTTCAGGATCCCACTGACAATCAGGCGGACCACGGCCAAATCTCCGCTAAAATGATATCTGCTCCCACCAATGGCGTTGTGATTCAAGATGCTGGAGCTTGGGGTAATAAGGCGACAAGCAATACCAAAGAGAAAAAACGCAGTATCTGGGGCTTCCGCACAAGATCGTCAATCGACCTTGCTTCACAGCTTCAAGGGACCTCTGAGACTCCTGCCATCCAAATCCATGGCGCCGCTGGCGAGAAGAGGGATCTTGTGAAACCGGTTTTCGGAATACCCTTGGCAGAAGCGGTGCGGGATTGCGCACCGTTCGACGTTGATGTCGATCTACCCGCCGTTGTTTACCGCTGCTTAGAGTATCTTAGGGCGAAGGGAGCAGAATCTGAAGAAGGCATTTTCCGATTAAGTGGATCGAACGTTGTCGTGAAAGCGCTGAGGGAGCGATTCAATACCGAAGGAGATGTTGACTTCCTTGCCGCGGATCAGTATTACGACGTGCATGCTGTGGCCTCACTCTTCAAGCAGTATCTTCGGGAGCTGCCCTCAACCGTCCTCACGCGAGAACTTCACATAGAATTCTTGCGTGTCCTTGGTAAGCATATCAGTTGGTGTTATGCATATTCAAGGGTAACCGTGCTGATATCGTTCTTTCTAGACTTTAACGAGAAACAAAAGAAAATTGCTGCGTTTAATTCCTTAGTGTACAGGCTCCCAAAGCCGAACTTGGCCCTGTTGCGAGCATTGGTTCAATTTTTGATCGTTATTGTCAACAATTCCGATGTCAACAAGATGACTGTCAGAAACGTGGGCATTGTCTTTGCTCCCACATTGAATATCCCGGCCCCGGTATTCTCGATGTTCCTTACCGAGTTTGAGGGAATATTCGATCATGTACCGGAATTTTCGGCAAACGCAATGGAGCTGATGGTCGATAACTCCCTTAACCCTGAAGACATACGATCTCCCCGACGCCAGATGTTTTCTGATATCCCTACGCCTGCGCATAACCAGATGTCGTTTCCGCGACCAGGGGACCGTCCAGACGACCATAACGTGCAGCACGATACCGGCTTCATCCCCATCCAGCCGAACTATGAAGCGTTTTCTCAGGGCAGAGCCGAGAACCACAACCAACCCCCAGCGGCTGTCAGCAGGATGTTGTCGCCGGAGTCTGACAACGCTCGCTCCGCTAAGGCCAGCCGAAGGGAGAGCAACATCCTATTTATGGACTTCAACGATGACGCATCTCCACCTTCTCCTGATAATCATGGTAAGAAATCCAGTCATGTCACTTATCCGCTCTAAGATCATCCCACTAACTTTGAGGAGCGTGATTTCGAATCAAATTGAACAGGCATGTTGGTGGTCCCCGGCTGGTTGGACAACGCCGTCCTCATTTCCGCCTGGGTAAATTACACCTTAGTTAACAGCTCCCCCGCCCATTTCCCTTCCGCTATCTGGACCATAGAGTTGGTTCCGTGGCCGGATAACACGATTCGAACGATTGTGCAACGACGTATATAAATGCCCGACTCCGGAGTACATCCAAGCAAGAACATAGGGGTTGTTTAATTCTAATGATAATCCAGAGCCTCAGCGTCTCTTCCTACCTCCTTAAAGCCACTCTTGTTTAGTTCTTGTTTATCGAGCTCCTTCGACTTGAGCTATGGATTCCTTCATCTTTCTTGAATGTTGTTTTGTCAACCCCCTTTCTATGAATTTCTTTTTGTGCCTGGGCTTGCGTTGACGGACTCAGGATCCTATACCCCATCGTTTTCTTCAAATAGGTCTTACGTTTGATTTGTTCAATACTTCTCACCGTTGAGCGGCCGAGTCGTTACTAGGCGCAATTAGCAATTTACACATTTAACATCTCTGAGATAGCCTAGTTGAAAGCTTAAGAAATAATCGTATACACTAACCCTCGTTAAATACCTCGAACATTATCAAGACTTTACATGCGCCATGTTATCATACATATACCTATCATTGGCTATATCGTACTGGCATTGGTCCTAAAAGCGTTTCGAACGATCTCCTGTCCAAAACCCTATCAATTCCCCATTTTCACTAACCCAGTCTCGAACGCCGTCAACTAGCGCTTTCGCCATCCCCTTATTCTTATTCTTCCCATCCACCACCCCCAATGTATCCCGACTCAGCCCTGCCGTCGGAACAGGCTCGCCAGTCGCATACTCAGAGCCCATGGTAGGCAGCACATTCTCACCAGCACTCAAGCTGACGAACAGCGCAAATGGGACCAGCCACACGCAGAGTCCAAAATACGACGCCACCTCCGTGAACGTTGGCATATCCCCCATATTAGCCTGGTACGGCTGTCTCCAGCTTGTTGCGTCCCGTGGAGGTGTAATAGGTTTCGAGAAGTGCCGGAACCAGAGCCAGTGGTTTAGGCCGACGAGGACGCAGGAAAGGATGAACAAGGGGTCGGAAAGTTTCACGACGGGGAAACGCCGGAGGTTACTTGCGTACACGATATGGGAGGCAATGCTGAGGACAGACAGGAAAAGGGGGAACTTGTCGAAGAGGAAGAGGAAAACTTGGATGATTATTATGGCGTATATTAGGCGGGTTAAGAGGCGGCGTGCGAGGACTGTGTGCTCTTCCACAAGTTCGGACAGGTAGTAGAGCCCCGACGCTGGGGCTCCCGTTAGCAACAGTTGGCAAATAGAAGCGATGTCCCCGTGACGATAGTCGCGGGCATGCGCAGGTTGGTTCTCTTACCTATAGCCAGGGTGAGGAAACAGAACCCAACGATCACCCCCAAGTATCCTACCAATGGTAAAATCCACATGGTTGAAGGCACCGAAGCGCGCCGCGTTCAAGGTCGAGACGAGAGATGAGAGCGAATTGAAGGGAGGTGTGGCTCACGGCCGTATAGATAGTTGCGCCCAACTATATAATGAAGAGTATCAGCACGAGTTCCAATGTAGAGAACGCAAGGTCGAATGGGCAGGACGGACGAAGTTTGAGCCTCGCTTGTGCAGTATAGATGCTTGGGACTTGACTCGACCATACATAGATAGATGGGTTTATGCCTCAGGCCAGAAACCCCTACGCCAAGCCGAGCGGTCAAGCAGAAAAATATGGAGAGCAAGCACTATGGTGGTAAACGGAAATCTTCCCAATGATTCAGTAGGGTTTGTGTTCCCTCCACGCCTTCCAACACCTAAAAGAAACTATCCAATCTTTGAGGAATAACTCGAATTATACTGCGCCGAAGACCGCAAAATGTCGCGACCCGAAGATGTCTTGTGAGTACACCTCATTAGTGAAAATCCAGTATCACACTTATGTTTTCGAAGACCTCCAGATTTGTTCTACGACGATAATGAGTCTCGCAAATATACAACTTCATCGCGTATTCGAAACATCCAAGTGGATATGACACATCGAGCCCTCGAGCTTCTCGACCTCAAATCACCATCTCTAATCCTCGACATCGGCTGTGGCTCCGGACTGTCTGGCGAAATTCTCTCCCAAGAACCCTCCGAGCAAGGCGGGCCCCATACCTGGATCGGGATGGACATCTCGCCTAGTATGCTGGATATAGCGCTCCAGCGAGGTGTAGAAGGGGATTTATTTCTTGCGGACATTGGCCAGGGCGTACCGTTTCGACCGGGAACATTCGACGCTGCAATCAGTATTAGTGCTATTCAATGGCTATGCAATGCAGAGTCGAGTGATGTTAGTCCCGAGGGCCGTCTGCGGAGATTTTTTGAAGGCCTTTTTGCCAGCCTCCGACGCGGCGGGCGCGCCGTTTGTCAGTTCTACCCAAAGAATGATATTCAGCGAACGATGATTAGCGGTGCGGCGATCAAGGCCGGGTTCGGAGCCGGTATCCTGGAAGATGACCCCGGTACGAAAAATAGCAAACTATATCTTGTTTTAACTGTTGGTGGGGGTGGTCTGCAAGGTGATATCACCGGTGTTGTGGATGGTATGAATGATGTTGATATTCTGGACGCGAGGAGAAAGACTATGGAGCGAAGCCAAACTCCATCCACCCGGAAAGGCGATAAGGCTTGGATTATGCGGAAGAAAGAACAAATGGCCAAGAAGGGAAAGGTTGTCAAGGCGAACTCGAAATATACCGGCCGCAAGAGGCGCCCCGCCTTTTGATTCCGTCGTCAGAATTTTTTAATACCCAAAACCAACTAGCTGCGCCAGTGCCTGTGGCCAACTCCGGGATGGCTCCAGAACGCGCTTCTTTTCCCTGCTCACACCGAAGTTGCTCACAGTATGTGCTAGCGACAGAGCCTGCAGGAGCACGTCGCCTCCATTTTCGGAATGTTTTGTGAGACATGTCAGTATGGTCACCTACACCCGAAACTAGGCGCGTGATGAAGAGCTATCATTTCTAGAGGCAAGTTAACGGCTAGAGACCTGGTTTGACGGTCTCTTTCGGATTCTCCGAGGCGTCCTTTGCGTCCAGGACCGCATCGCGATAAACTCCAACGAATCGAATCGAGGGTGCATGAAGATACTTCTATTGGAATCATACATATATATCCTTACACATCCTGATCCACCGATCCCTCTATCGCGTCAAATGCACAGGGCGCCTTTAGTGGTATTTTGGTAGAAGTGATACAAGTTGCGGCAAAGCCATCCAAGACGCCCATATGGCCTCCCGAACATTTGCCTGTACAAGGTCTCATCGCCGAATCAACAGTTGGAATCGTTTCAGCTTATCTCCTTAATAAAAGGAAACATCACAGAGCAGCCTCCATCTTGTCAAGGACGGCGCGGGTGAATTCGTGGGTGGTGGCCTGTCCACCCATGTCACGAGTCCTCGTTTGACTGAAGAGACTCGTTAGCAATCTGAATTAGATGACGAACAGCGTTGTACTCACCCTTCACCTATAACGTCGTAGACAGCCTTGGAAATTCGGTTCGCGTGGTCGTCGAGGCCGAGGTGGCGAAGGAGCATAGATCCAGACAGAATCATAGCGCTAGGGTTGGCTTGATCCTTTCCTTTGATATCGAGACCAACGTGGCGGCAGCCAGGTTCGAAGACGGCGACCTCACGTCCCATGTTGCAACCAGGAACAACGCCGGGTCCACCAACAAGGGCAGCACCAATGTTAGAGAGGATACCACCATACAGGTTGGGCATAACCATCACGTCGAATTGCTGGGGTCGGGAAACAGCTTGCATGGAGGCGTTATCGACAATCATATCATTGACCTCTAGGGTAGGATAGTTTTCAGCGGTCTTGTGGAAGGTGCTGCGGAATAGGCCGTCTGCAAGCTTCATAATGTTGGCCTTATGGATGCAAGTTACTTTCTTTCTGTTGTTGGCGAGGGCAAAGCTGAAAGCAAACTTGGCGATGCGCTCAGACTTGGCACGAGTGATGATCTTGAGCGATTCCACAACACCTTGCACGGACTGGTGCTCGAGACCGGAATACTCGCCCTCAGTGTTCTCACGAATGATGCAAAGGTCGACATCATTGTGGCGGGTTTTGTATCCGGGTATGTTCTTAATGAGAACCACTGAGGCAAAGATATCGAGCTCTTGACGAAGAGCGACGTTGAATGACTGGTGACCAGAGCGCTCCACCGGGGTGAACAAGATACCCTTCAGACCTAGTTTGTTTCGTCGCAGAGAGGCAATAGATTCCTTGAAGAGCTCTTCGGAGTGCTTGTTTCCGGTGTCCACGCCACTGACATCGACTTGCTCCCACTCAATGGGCACATTGTCGGCCTTAAAGATAGTCTTGACGGACTCCGCGACTTCGGCACCAATACCATCACCTGTTCATTTAGGTACAGAGACATTAACGGCCTGAAAAATCTCGGACCAAAAACACAATGGGCGTGGAGTACCTGGGTTGGGGGTGCTAGGCTGACATACCGGGAATGAGCGTCACGGTGTATTTACCACCATACTTTGTGGGCTTGAAGATGTCCTGCTGAACGGTCGCAAAAGCTGGTATCGGGAGTCAGTCGAAGGTTTCTCCGAAGATCGGATATTTTGGGGACTATTACGCACATCTTGCCGCGACTGGGGAGCGGACAAAGGAAGTCTGGGCGGCAGCGCGTCGGAAGAGCGACTGAGAGATAACATTGAGTCAGTAAAGTAGGACGGACGGTGCTTAGATGATAAATAGTGAGTGTATTTGCAGGTGAATAAAAAGTATGTGGAAGAGATTGAGGCCAAGAGTGAGCGATCGTACGCGACATCGCCGGACGGAAGAATAGAGAGCGAGGTGAAAAGACACAGGAGAGAAAATGTACGATGTACTGGCGAATTCTGTGGGGTGGGAGTTCGATTGACGTACCTGCACCGGCTGGACTGTCCTTGGAGAAAACATGTTGAATGGACAAAGGGCAACGTACAATTGAGGGGAGAGGCGCTGGAAGGGAGTCCTGGGCGAGAGAAGAAAATGAGAATGACAGGCGGAAGACGGCAGCCAGAGAGAGAGGCGCCAAGGAAAAACGCCGGATTGTCTCGGCATCCGCATCGCTCGGGCCGATCTTATCGAACAGTTCTCAATCAGCAACATTTCTGCATCTTCCATGAGCTCGAGTCCCGCCGCTCGGCTCTCTTCGACGTCTCTTCATCCAATCCATCCTCAGATCTCAATTCAGATCCTGGCAAAGTATGGTGCATGTACTATACATTCCATAAGTCTTTCCTGTTTGGTACATCAATAGGGCACTTTCTTTGTCCTCTCAATAGCGATTGACTTTCTATTCACAGAATGGCACGTTATTGACCTTATCAAAGCTGGCTTGCTCTATTGAGCTACAAATGCGGGATATCTGAGTTTTTCCGGACCTCAGCTGAGGGGACCTCTCTTTCCTGCACTTTCATCTTATTGACCCCATGAAGTTCAGGTTGATTGACCTGCTTGTCATTTGCCAATCTGAGCTCTCTCGACCCCTTGTTCTTGATGCAAATCATTCTTGGCCAGTGGGAACGAGCGGCCTTGGGAGTACCTTGGCCCGCTTTCAGGAACCTTTACTCCCTAATGCTCGATCTATAAGCGAACATACGGGGGACTTTATTGAGCAACTCACATGCCTCCATTCAAACCTGAGAAGTCTTAAGTCCTATTCAGGATATGGAACTCTTTCTTCCATACTTCCAATGGAGGCATATGCACGAATAGCGTGGCAAGATCTTTTCAATGAGCCTTTCGTGGAGGGCTTGCAGATACCCGGACGCAATTTGGGGGGGATGTATGTTTCGTCGACATGTATTTAAACCCATAAATTTCCACATTCATTCCCACTCCGGAGAGCGCCTGATACAGAGCCAGGAAGCTCGTTCTTCTAAAGATACCCACAAAATCCATCCGAGGAAGCAAGCACTTCCTTCCCAGTGATACTCCTTGAGTTTCTACTTTTACCATTCCACCATGAAGCTCCTCTCGATCGTTCTCACCGCGCTGGCCACCAGCTCCGTGCAGGGTGCAGCTTTACAGAGATGGTGTATGTACCCGGGCCAGGGATGCTTCCTCGTTAAGCGCGCCGCCGACACGACTCAGGAAGTCAAGCGCGCCGCCGACGCCATGGCTGACGCTATGGCTGAAGCCAAATCTACCCTCGACAGATGGTGCCACTTCCCCGGGCAGGGATGCACCAAGGCCAAACGAGCAATCGAGGCTGTCGACGATGTCAAGCGCTCCGCCGATGCTCTTGCCGAGGCAATGGCCATTCTTGATGAACTTGAACCTGAAGATTTGCAGGAAGTTAAGGAGTAGACGTGGTGTGCACACCCTTACCAGTGACGCCGTACGACTCGAGATCGCGCCGTCCATATTGAAAGTGTATACTAATCCTTGGGCTGACTAGGAGTCCTACTGGAGCGCCATGTGTCCTGATATACCGAAACCGAACTGAAATTCACCAAACGAATTGGGCCATGGTCGCACAAATATTTTCCATTACGCTCCTTCTCACCCAGAAGTCGCCAGCTCCAATATGCGTTTGAACTATGTGTCGATATTTGATCTGTCAGTCTCCAGTTCTCCTTTCCGACTTGGTTTGCGGATACATGCCTGGATCAGGAGTGGATTGGAGCCAGAGCGAAAAAAAAAGAAAAAAGAAAAAAGAGAAAGGAAAAGAAAGGAAAAGAAAGCAGTAAAGGAAACGAAGGGGACGGGGAAAGACGCAATTCTATCATGATACCGTGGAAAGCCATGTGGTAGCCCTATGTCTACGTAGATTTATGACTATTTCGGGCGGACATGGGGTGGGCTGGCTTGTTACATACCTTATTTTACTTTCGCTCGTCCAATGAAACCCAAGCTACCTGTATCCTTCAGTCATGCCGGGTTAGGACCCCTAGTGCCGCTATGAATAGTTTGTTAGTCGTTACAGATAACAATCAATTGTTCACTAGGCATCTTAGCACGTATTCTAGAACTTCGCCGTGTTAGATCATATACGCGGTCTGTACTCTCCAAATTTACGCGAAGTTCTGCAGTCAAGGTTTCATCTCGCCTTCTAGTACTCCATTGCCGTGTCTTGTGTTCGTTCCCACCACCGCTGCCCTCCGGTTTGATATATAGGGTCCCTGGAAAGATTGTACGGGGAACCAGTTGTGGGCTCATTCGCAAGAGGGGCCACTCGACGGGCACGGGACTCGCCGGCGATGAGATCATATCCAGATAGCATATATGGCTCCGCAAAACCGTGAGCGCTGTCACGTTCCGAGGCCAAATCGTCCATCTCAAGATCATTGGTGGACGCCACTTGACTCACCTGTAAACCTCCCCGAGCGCCCGCGCCAGGTTCCGGGCAAATCTGCCACATTTGGATCAGTCGGGATTGCTGTTCTGGCATCGCATTGGCAAATAGTTCAAGTTGTCCTGGGGAAAGAGATGAGGGATCAACGTTCTGCCGCTTGAGCGTCTCGAATACCCATTTGAATCCCACATTGAACCTCGAGATGTCGTCCCTCTGCCCCGGCCCCGACGTATTGGCTCGCTGTGCTACATGTGCCGAGTGATGATAGTGCTGCGTGATACTATACGTAACCGGCGGGCTGGATATTTGTATTTCCTTCCTCCCCGGGAGTGTAGGGACTTCCATATTCATGTGCGTGTTGAAGAGGGCCACGAGATCATCTTGTGCTTTCAAGTCGCCCTCAGACGCCGATAAACCGCACTGGTTGTTCTTTTGGTCAGATGTCAAGTAAGCGGTATGGATTCAGAGGTATCTACCTGGGTGCAATGAGGGTTCCCCACGAAATCGGCTAATATTTCAGAAATGTCTGTCACATGCGCGCAGAAGGGGCAACTGTGCAAGATGGAAGACGACATTGTGCGGAACGGCCGCGGACACATAATACGAGAATGGCAACGAAAAGGCAAGATGAGAGAAGTTCGAGTGTATTCACTAGATCTAAGTTCGAAGGTTCGATGCACAATATATTCGGACAGAGAACAGGTAAGAGTCAGGAGGGAGTGTCGTCAAACTGTAGTAGCAAGTTTTCAAGAACACTCGTTCGGGTGCACCACGAGGAGTTCTGGTACGGAATCAACCGAATCAATCATTTCCAGGCAGATCGCCGGGAGATAAACCATTACGAAAAGTGGGTTGGGGTGGCTGTCACAATGTCGGTGCCCAAGGGTTGGGCATGCAGCAAGATCTTCTGTCTGCGGGCCCAATGACCAGAGGCGACAGGCAGAGAAATGTGGAAAGCGTGCGTTATCAATGCTTGAGAGCTGGGGTCACCCTTTTAAGAGTGGCACCGGTCCTGGATGAATGAGCCGAATCCAGACGCCTCTGGTTGGGAAGAAGCGAGGAAACAGTCATGTGACAAAGCCAGGCAGGCAATGTGACGAAGCTCTCTCAGGCAAGCCGCTGCTGCCGAGCGGGTCATTTTAGAAGCTCTCCCCGGTCTCTTTGCTCTGTGTTTCAAAGCATTGTGCCCGAACAGTCTTTCTTACTATTTCCGCACTAATATATTAATTGCTACGACGGTCTTACGTTCTGTGATAGACTCAAGTTTTCGGCCATGGTTTGTTGTTGGTCCCTTCGCACTGGCATCCTAGCTAATATTGATTCCAGACATCCATCGGCACAGGTTACGATCTTTCAAACTCAGTGTTTTCTCCTGATGGCCGGAATTTTCAGGTACTATAACCCTTCATCCAGGAAATTCATGCGGATCATGGATAACAATGCGTGACGTGGTAGGTCGAGTATGCTGTCAAAGCTGTTGAGAACGGCGGTACCGCCGTAGGTATCAGGTGCAGGGATGGTGTCGTTTTAGCTGTTGAGAAGATTATAACCAGCAAGCTCCTGAAGCCGGGAGCTAACAAGAGGATATCTACTGTGGACCGCCATATAGGCGTTGTAAGGCCGCCCCATAATGGCCCTCTGAAATGGCAAGCAGTCTGGACTAATCTGGGTGTTTCCGCAAACGACAGGTCTCCGCCGGATTAGCACCAGATGGCCGTCATTTTGTCTCCCGTGCTCGCGATGAAGCGTCCTCGTGGCGAGGTGTTTACAAAGGACCCATCCCTGTTTCCGCTCTCGCAAACCGCCTTGGGAGCTATGTACAAGCCTACACACTCTACTCTAGCGTGCGGCCTTTCGGTGTAACATCTATCATTGGAGGTTGGGATTCGGAGGCTGAGCTGGCTGTGGATGGTCAAGTAGGGAGCGGCCCGAAGTCCGGTTCTGGTGGTAAGGTCGACAAAGCAAAGTCTGGAGGACCGGGTCTATATATGATCGAACCGAGCGGTCTTTATTGGGTACACTATCCTGATCATCTTCCGCGTCCCCTCAACGCCCCGCATGCTAACTCAAATATAGGGGTACTATGGCGCTGCGACGGGCAAAGGAAGACAGGCAGCCAAGGCTGAACTTGAAAAGCTAGATCTCGCCTCGAAGAAAATCAGCCTGCTCGAAGCTGTAAAGGAGGCGGCGAGGATCATCTATGTTGCCCACGAAGACAACAAGGATAAGGACTTTGAACTGGAAATGAGCTGGATCAGTTCGCTAGATGGCCCAACAGGAGGTAGACACGAAGAGGTACCAAAAGAGCTACTCGAAGAGGCGGAGCGAGCTGCTAAGCGGGAACTGGAAGGAGATGATGAAGATGAGGAAGACGGAGCGAAGGGAAGTGAGAGGATGGAAGAATGAATGAAGCTAGCAAACTACTCCTGCACATGTTCACCAGCAAAGAAGCTCTTCCTCAATTATCTTTTGCTCTCAACTGGAGCAAGAATCCTACCCTGTCATCACTAGGAGATCTGCATTTGCGTTATGCAACCCAGTTCCCTTAACGAAGCACGCCTTCCGCCCAGCCCTTTCTCCTCACGCCCAGTTCAACCGCCGCATTGCCCCAATCTTCTCCATGATTGTGCATACCCTTGGTGCCCAATCCAGCCCTTTCAAGTCCCTGCTGCTCATTTAAAAGCGTAAGCACGCCGAAAATTACGGGCACCCCAGTGTCCAGCTGGATACGCATTAAACCGTGTGTGACTGCTTCCGAGATGTACTCGAAGTGCATCGTCTCACCCTTGATGAGAACTCCGATAGCAATAATCGCATCGTAAGGTTTCGAGGACGCGGCAGAGGTCGATGAAGCCGTTTTGCTGAGGTCCGCCGTGGAAGAAGAGAGCAGATCCGTTGCGCTGATGCCTTCACCGGATGACCCCGCTTGGGCGGCCTGTACTTGAGAGGCTGAATAGATACTGTAGAATGAAGAAGAGAGTTAGGTTTTTTATTCAAGGCAAAGGGTAGCGTATACAGAATATAACTGTAAGCATTTGAAGAAGACAGAGTGCTTGGGCCCAGTGTGAGATCTCACCGCTGTACAGTATACGGTAACTCGTAGCTTCCTGGGACTGTGTGAATTTCGATGTGATCCTCCGTCACGCCAGATGCTAGTAGGGTCTTTTTAGCCCCGTCCACAAGGGGTGCGATAATCCCCATGTTCCATCTCGCGTGAACAATGGCAATCCGCAACCCAGATCCTGCACATTCTTAGCAGACAGTGGATGGCTGTGGAGGGGTAAGGAGTTCCCACCGTCATATGTCTGAGGAGCCCCAGGACCCTTGAGAGACTGCATTGCTATAAGATCCAAGAAGACTGAATATCTGGAATATCAAGTGTGCAAGCTGGGATGATATATAGTGCTGAAGCTGCACCTGTTGTTACTCGTGAGTCGTCCTTTGGCTCTGCCTGACCAGGACTGGGAGTGAATTGTGGGGAAGAGCAGATCCCGCCCGAGCTTCGGACAAGCACTCCCACTTCGTCTATTCTTCACAGCCTGTAATCTCCCACAGCGTTCTTCCATAAGAATTCAAGAGCGCGTATCACACTCGCTACTATTATTAAACTTTGCTAGCCATACCAGATGTAATACAGAAACCAGCTCAGGCCCCGAAAAAATATCCAAGGCCGTACGGGGATCACACGCAAGCCCTCCCTGAGACGACGTTGAGACAAACCACTCGAAGTCAATGACACCGGTTGCCCCCTCCCAATGGCTGCTGGTTCAGAAATTCCAGAATCATTTCCAGCTTCCTCATTGTCGTCTACTCAACAGTGACGGACTTTGCGAGGTTCCGAGGGAAATCAACGTTCAACCCCTCTCCCACGGCCAGCCAGTAAGAGATTAGCTGGAGAGGAATGACGTTAAGAAGCCCTTGGAGACAATCAACGGTCTTCGGTACCTCAATTTTCTCGGTCTGCGCTGAGGAGAATTCAGGGTCGTCATGATTGCAAATCACAATTGGGCGACCACCTCGAGCAATGACTATCAAACAATTAAGACGCCGCTCGTATCATTATTCATGCGGGAACTAACCTTGTTGGTAGGCATTCAGGGACTTGGTGAAGAGCCCATCTCGAGTAAGGATCATGATGATGGGCAGGTTCTCGTCAACAAGAGCGAGGACGCCATGCTTCAGTTCACCAGACATGACGGCCTCACAGTGCAAATATGAGATTTCTTTAATCTTAAGGGCACCTGTTTATCCAGATTAATACGGCGTACTTCGAAACTGGGACCGCGTTCGTATACTAACCCTCAAGAGCAGTCGGGAATTGGCCACCTCTGCCCAGCAGAAGTAAACTCTTTTGGTTCTTGAAAAAGCGTTCACACATTTGCTTTATGGGCTCGTTGAGCTTGAGTATCTCCTTAAATTGATCGGAAACCTTGGAAAGGCCTTCCATGATCTCTTCCCGTCTTTTCTGCTTCGAAGCCCGGTCTTCGCTGAGAGAGAGAGCGAACATAACCATGGCAACGAATTGAGATGTGTAAGCTTTTGTAGAGGCAACACCAATCTCTGGACCTGCGTTGATATGGACACCGCAATGAGTCAGAAGAGAGATAGAGGACCCAACAACATTGACAATTCCAACAGTCAAAGCTCCCCGCTCAAGACAATAACGAAGAGCCATGAGTGAATCCGCCGTTTCACCGGATTGAGAGACGAATACGCATGTGTCGTCACGGAAAACTGGTGCCTCTCTGTCTAGGAAGTCAGAGGCAAGTTCGACCGCAATCGGGATCTCAGTAAGTTCTTCGAACACTCCGCGGACTGCCATACACGAATGGTAGCTAGTACCACAGGCAATGAAAATGATCCTCCTGCAGCGACGAATCGTGGAAATATACTGTCTGAGTCCACCCAATGTGACTTGCTTGTTAGCAACATCCAGGCGGCCTCTCATCGTGTTGACCACTGATTCAGGCTGTTCAAAAATTTCCTTTTGCATAAAGTGATCGAATTTACCCTTCATGATTTCCTGAAGTTCGAGTTCCAGGGTCTGAATAGCACGAACATTGGATGTGCCATCATCCTTAGTCAACCGATGGATGTTGAGTTGGCCTTCATGAATGTGCGCAATGTCGTCGTCCTCCAGATACAGAACCTTCTTAGTGTGCTCAACGATTGCAGAGGGGTCAGATGACAAGAAGAACTCGGCCGGCTGAGGAATTCCGTCATCGGATAGGAAAGCACGGGACTGGGACCGGTGGAGTAGAGATTTATCGGGGGGCGCAAGGAGGCCAGTAGCCGACTTCTTGATAGCAACGTTCTGGGAAGCCTGTTCCGCGGGAAGAGCGACATCCTCCGAATATTCAACATCCACAAAGTCGACCTTCATCTTTCTGGAAGTCCTCACACCGATAACAAGGGGGGAACCCTTCCGGGCAGCGATCACTTCATGAGGATAATGAACCGATTTGATCAAAAGACCAAAGGCACCTGCAAGTTCTTTCACAACCGCCTTAGCTAACACCGTGAAGTCAATGTCTGGCTGCTGGTCGTACAAATACTTGGCGAGTTTAGCGATACACTCTGTGTCTGTTTCTGTCTCAAAACGGAATCCCTTGCTTTCCAGGAGAGCCTTCAGCTCCTTGTAGTTGGTAATGATACCGTTGTGGACAACAGAGAACTCCCAGTTAGGGTCAGATCTGTACGAAACAATCATCGTCAGCCTCGTGATCTTTCAATTCTTGACATCCCCACGACAACCCCGAATCAAATGCCGCAGAGCAGGGTTTAAAAGCCCGTAGCTTACCTGTGAGGATGGCAATTCCGTCGGGAGGGCGTTCCATGGGTAGCCCAACGCGTGTGGGAGATTCCCGCATGAGATTCAAAAGATTTGGTGAGATCAGGTTTGGATTCTTCAATAAGCTCCTTCAGCTTGGCAACCTTTCCAACTTCTTTGAAAGCACAGACTTCATTCTTCTTGTCGCCATCGACTGCAAGCCCGGCAGAGTCATACCCTCGATATTCAAGCCGAGAGAGTCCTATTGCGTAATTGACGTGAGCCAGAGAAGCGAATTCAAAGTGCACAATGAACGAAGCCAGAGGGTCTGACGGGAGGTAAATGGATTCGGAAAGTGGAAACCTTGTGGGATTGTACAAAGGGCGCATACCGTTGAGCAATGTATCAAGAATGAACTTGCGGTCCCTCTCAACGAGGTAGTTGATGTAGCCGAAAATACCACTAGGCGTTGTCAGTCCTGTAGCACGAGGACAGGAGACGCAGCGTCAATGTCAACTTACCACATGGCTGATTTGAGTGTTGTGAGGTTGAGGTGGCGAGCAAGCCCGGTGTCTGTGTTTTAGCCGGCGAGGAGCGAAGTACAACTCTCGGGAACGCGGACAGGTTGAAGTGCTGCAGCGAGTGATGGTTGACTGTGAGTGTTAGTGGGGGCAACTTCAGAGGATTGAAGGAGGGTTACAGCGGTGATCACACAGGAAGAGGGCTAAATTGGCTGACAAGGTGCCGGATGACCGAGAAAGGAACCTGAGGAGATGAAGAGGTGATTGAAGGGTTGATTGAGAAAGATGAGCTTGGAACTGAACGAGGGACAACACAAGACTTTTGGAAGGAGAGGAGGAGCTCTTGTTATGAAGGTTTTATGTTGTGAGATTGGCCCACCTTGGCTTCCAAACCAGGGAAACTGCTATGGATGCCCAGGTGGGCACCACGACTAGTGGCCAATAAACCGCCTCTGCGCCTCACCCAACCCAACAGTCATGTCTCACTTTCTTCCTCCTGGGTTCGGGACCAGAATGGGAATGATTCTATTTTCTGGCTGATTCTGTGAGGTAGAGAGGTGGTCAACCCCACCCAAAGATCAGATTGAGGAGATGGGTGATTATTGTTATTCTTAGCTCTTGCTTGAGGAATTGGCTCGGCGAAATGGTCAGTTCCTCTCGGTTCTTGGAGCTCAGGGACGCGAGCAACAACTTCTAAGAATAACACACCCATGATATTATACATCCCCACCCGACTCTTGTGCTCTTTCTCGACCATTCCCAATGCCCCTTTTTCGAGAAGTGCATTTTGAATCCCAGTATCAGTGACACAGGCAGGAAGACACATTCCTTCCAATATGCCTGACAAGAAAGGCAAATTTAAAAAAAAAAAAAAAAAAAAAAATTATGTCAACGGGGTCAAGCTTAAGTGATAGGGCCCGAGCCGAGCTCTCGTCCGTCGACCGCAGGCTTGGGGATCACTCAGCGCTGCCCTTGCCTTGTTCAGCTCAAAGCCCAGCCGACGCCGAAGCTGGGGCCTTTTGCGAGAAGCAGACCTTACAAGCCAAATCTTCTTTCTTTTTTCGCAGGAGACTTTTTGGAATAGCTAGCATTTCTGGAGCCGCCTCTCCTCCAGGGGAAACAAGAATGCGTACCCAAGAATATCTCCTCTGAGTGCCTGCAGTTTGGCAAAAAGTTTGGTGGCGACGTCGGAATGCTGGAAATTGTCCCCAGGGTGCCCAATTTTTCCTCTCTGAGAAGCCGCCCCAAGACTCTTTTCTCCCTCTTTGGCTCTGAGCTGAAGTGGAAAAGCAAGAGGGATGCCGGGGGCTTCTATTTTTAAAACAGGACGTTCGAGAGAATTGCTGTGTGAATGGAGTTGTCCTCTCTCAAGTCGACGAACACTCAGCCTCAACGGCTCGCCCTGTCGGTTGCCAATTGGAATTAAGTCCCCTAGAGTCTGCACCCCGACCAACAAGGATTCAGGAGGGTCTTCTCTCGGCAACACATGAGGCAGAAATGTTCTTTGTTTTTGCCTTCCTCCAATAAGAGAATAGATGCATCAGCCACACAACTCCGTGAGACTCCTGCATGGATGAATGCTGAGGGGGCTTAATATTGGGGTTTGCCTTGGAGCCGCAACTTGCCGCCTTTCCCGTCTCGGTTTCGAGCTGCTGGAATTGGAGAAGGGTAAGACGACAGGCCTGTGGACGATGCTCAATAATACATTCAACCTCAATCTACACAGGAGGGGCCTTCGACTGTTCAGATACTGGCATCACGACCGCCGCAGACGCTCGGGTGGATATCTCGATATCTACGTTCTTCAAGGCGTTGGAGACTCGAGCAATGCAAGGACCCAGGCAAGACGATATGTGACCCAGTCGAGCGTTGAGTTTCCCAGTCCCACATTCGGACCATTTCCAACCAGGTGGTCGACGATTTCCCTCTTTCCAAAAGACTCTCGCTTCATGAATTGAGATTAGGCGATAACCACCATTGTTCCCGAATAGCCACTATTGCGCACAACAGGAAGATCCCTAAAGGTCCGAGCTCTCCGTCGCAATCGACTTGCAAGTTTGGCCTCCATCGGGTTTCGCGTCCCTTGGCGAGGCGTCTCTGCGGCCGGCGCGAAGCAAGCACTATCAATAAGCCACGCTACCTGGCGCCGAAGGCGACCTGGGGTCCATACGGCATGAGAATTAATTATGGAGTGTACTGGAAGCCAAACTTGGGACAGGTGAGACCATTGGCATCAGGCGTTGAGATTATCCACCTGGTTTGCCGTCCCATGGCAGTTTTCGCGTCTGTGTCATGAATGCAAGATCAGCTCTTCAGTATAGAAACCCCCAACCCCCACCCCCCAAACTGTTATTGGGTTCCTGCTGGGGGAGGAATCCCAGCTATTATTACTATTTCCGTCCAGACCCGGTGCATTTGACGTATGAGTGTGTTCCAGGTTTCGAAGAGGCATTGAGTCCCTCCGCGTTCACAGTTTCAGAGCCGCGCTCCGTTGGCCAGCTGTGCAATACCGAGTCGTTTTGAGACCCTGGCGCTAATTGTCATCTCAATCACGTAGATAGTCGCATGTCCGACTGAAATGAAAAATTATCCGGAGTGTAGGAGAAGAAAATACGGCGTGAAGGGAGGCAGGGCGGTCGAAGGAACCGTTGACCTCTAACACGGAGCCGTAGAGGGACAATCAGACAAGGACCACCAGGACACTGAATCATCGTGAGCCTTCCGTCAAGATATTGATTGAGTTGATTTGGTGGGATGGCCATCAATTGTTTCCTTGGTTCATCCAGGAATCTGGTTGAGGATTCCAACTGTCTGGAAATGAATGGGTCAGAGAATGAATAGCTCGTCTCCGCCGACCGCCTAACTTTTCCCCTTCCCACCCCAATTTCATCCCATTAAGACTTTCCTCCATCAACGTCAGTCTACAGCACAGCAGCAACAGAATCCATTTACCCCATAATCCTCTTCGCAGACTCATACAAGCGACTTCTGGTGTAGCCCTTACGGAATCACCATCCCCGCCATTTCGGTCTTTGTGACCGGCCTTGTTCGCGTTCTGATCGCGTTCGAAGGGCTCGGACGGATGCACGTTGTCGCTCTCAAACCAGTCTCAATTGGAACTCTTCACTCGTTTTCTATCGGTGCCAAGGCGTGTGTATCTCCTACTCTCTTTACTTCCGCTTCATCTTCTGCGCCATTCATCTCCGTCTGTGGATACCATCCCGGAAGTCATCGGATCTGCCGCTTTGCGTCAGGAGGTTATTGATTGTCTATCACCCGCGCATTTGCTGGCAGGGACTTCAAGGATGCTGCCAAATAGCGGCAGTGATCCCAGTTTTGGCTTGTAGCCATATCTCATTATGTCGCGCTCTTCCGCAGGTTTTGCAGACTTCTTTCCCACCGCCCCATCAGTCATTCAACAGAAACGATTCAAGGCC
Source organism: Aspergillus lucknowensis (assembly GCF_044049455.1). Taxonomy (NCBI): domain Eukaryota; kingdom Fungi; phylum Ascomycota; class Eurotiomycetes; order Eurotiales; family Aspergillaceae; genus Aspergillus; species Aspergillus lucknowensis. The sequence continues at coordinate 26,341 of NW_027263583.1, read as the reverse complement.
ACTAAAGAGCGACAGCGGCCAAAATTTCAGCCTGACAAGGAACATTCTCATGAAGACTGCTCTATCCCTCATCCGCCCAGCGCGATTGATGAAGCAGTTAACGGCGATGCTCCGTCAGTGGCTTCTTCAGTCCCTCTGGGAGAGTTGAACAAGTCGCGCCAGGCGATTCTGGGAGATGGCCTGGCGAGCCCTGAGGAAATGAGCACTCCTGCAATCAACTCATCGGGCCCTGGGACAGGGTCCTCAAACGAGACCCGCCTAGATACGTTGACACCGCTCACAAACGCAGAATCATCCCCGCATAACAAGCTGAGCCCGTCTCTTGCAAAAGCGCCTCATGGTACCACGATGGACAGCTTCAAAGGGACCAGACCTGATGCCTCAAAGACCACCATGACCCCCCTCCATACCCCGCCAACCCCGACGCCACAGCCACAAGGTCACCGGACTGAAATTGTCAGAGGTTGCAAGCTTGTTTACGATCCTGATAAAGCTCCGTCGAGGGATAAGCGGAAGAAGCCTTATTACGTGGACATTGTTACAAGCGAGCAGGATGGAAGTTCGCCGGACCCTCGTTTGAGCATCCAGAACTATTCGCGAGGCGCTGGATGCAAGCAGAAGACAAAATATCGACCTTCTCCTTATGTGTTGAAACACTGGCCGTACGACCCAGCCACCACGGTAGGGCCTGGGCCGCCCGTGCAAATTGTTCTTACCGGCTTTGACCCCTTAACGCCTCTTGCGCCGATCAGCACGCTCTTCTCAAGCTTTGGAGATATATTGGAGATCAATAACCGCACCGATCCCATAACGGGCAGGTTCCTCGGGATATGTTCTGTCAAGTACAAGGATAGCGCCTCTTTTAATGGTGGTGGACCGGTTTCCGCAGCGGTTGCAGCGAGGCGCGCCCATTACGAGTGCAAGAAAGGGCAACGTATTGGCAATCATCGTATCAAGGTTGAATTGGATCGTGACGGGATGATCTCAGCAAGGTTGGTTTCTAGAGCAGTCGAAGCTCAAAGGATGGGATCCAAGAATGACCTACAGAGAGCGGATGAGGTCAAAGTTGATACCCAAGCGAAAAAGAGCGAACCTCCACCAGAAGCACCTAAGGGTCCTTCAGGAAGGTCCTCCATGCGTCCCTTGCCTGCTGTTCCCGAGGGCCCGAGGGCGAGCTTTGTTAAACCCGCTGTGCCATCTTTGGTCGAAGAGGTCCCCATACTGAGCCAGATAAAGCGGGATCCATACATTTTCATCGCACATTGTTACGTACCCGTTTTGAGCACGACTGTGCCACACTTGAAGAAGCGGCTCAAGGTGTTCGGCTGGAAAGATATCCGATGCGACAAGACCGGGTATTATATTATATTTGAGAATTCTCGACGCGGTGAAGAGGAAACGGACCGGTGCTACAAGTATTGCCACATGAAGCCGCTGTTCACGTATATCATGAATATGGAGAGCCAGCCATATGGAAATCCACATTACGAGCGCAGCCCAAGCCCCAATCGCCTAAAGCAAGAAAAAAGGGCTAAAGCGGAGTCTGAGCGATTGAAAAGACAGAACGAATTGGACATTGAGGAAGAGAAGAAACAGCGAGCCCTAGACTTAGATCCGTGCAAGGAAGTGTTGGCAATCATTCTGAAGGATTTGAAAGACAAGCTCCTCGAAGACTCGAAGTCACGCATCGCCGCGCCAGCCTTGTATGAATTTTTGGATCCGGACCGACATGCTCTGAGAAGAAAGCAATTGGGGATACCTGACCCTGAAGGAATCAAGCGACCGATGTTTCGCCTTGACTTTGACAGTCGGGACAGCACACCTGATTCGCTTTCGAAGACATCAAGTAACCGGCATCCACCATCCGGCCTGAATATCCTTGCTCTCCCTCGTATCAGGAAGTCTTACCGTCTCGACCGTACGAACGCAGCTTTCTTGGACGAGAGACGCAAGCAACCTTTACGGAGGAAAGAGGTCCGGCCGCTTTATCATAGATTGCAGCAGCTACACGATGAGGAAGATTCAGATGATGAACAACACACCCCACCCCCCCGTGATACAGACGATCAGGACAGTCGCCCTCCCAGTCGGATGAGTTCTGGGACTGACTCCGAGGATTATGACGTTGAAACGTTAGATATCTCGACAGAAAAGCCCCGGGGCGACGCTTGTCAAATTTCAGAAACCACAGACCGAGAAAACGCCATTCTTGAATATCCTCCACCGCGAAAGAGGAAAAGGATGAGCGATGGTCTCAGCCAACGTAAGAAGCAGAAGGAAGATGATAACCTGTTTGCAGCAGGCGAGGACGGAACACGAAGCGGGCATTTACCACTTTCGTTAGAGAGCGTCGATAAAGATCTTATTGCCCATAATCTCTCTGGTCAGGCTGGGGAATTGCAACCCCCAGGCGGCGGCAAAGCCTTCCTGGAGGGGCTGGTCGACAGCACAAAACTGTTGCGGTCAGAGGAGCTGGATATCGAATATCCAGGCCATAACGATACGAAACTACCGCCTGCGGATATAGTCGAGGAGGTCGGGTACTACGGTAAGCCCAGGCTGGAAGTTGAGTGGCGAGTCTCTCATGATGAACCCCGACCAATTGTTGAAGATGATGACTCAATTATTTTGGATCTCGATGGATGGCAAAATCTGATTAAGGATGACGAAGACCTTCAATTCCTTCGCAGTACCCTAAAGGGACATCCGAAATCTGGCGTCGGTAACCTATCGGCTTGGGCCTGGAGACAAAAGGAAATAAAGGCCCTGAATCGTCCCGGTGACACGGGCCCCATGCACCAGCCGGCTATTATTGGTGGCTACTATGTCCCGAATACAACAGGCGCTGCTCGGACTGAAGGAAGGAAGAAGATCCTCGAATCAGAGAAATCGAAGTATCTCCCGCATCGTATCAAAGTCCAAAAGGCTCGTGAAGAACGGGAGGCCAAAGCCAAGAGCGATCCCCAGAACGCCGCCGCTGAGGCAGCTCGAATCGCAGCAGCGAAGACGATCTCTAAATCGACGTCTAGATCTACCAGAGTCAACAATCGCAGGCTCATCGCCGATATAAACGCTCAGAAACAAGCTCTCCCAGCACAGAGTGGTGATAGCGATGCCCTCCGATTCAACCAATTAAAGAAACGAAAGAAGCCTGTACGTTTCGCACGGTCAGCTATTCATAATTGGGGTCTTTACGCCGAGGTTAATATATCCGCGAACGAAATGATTATCGAGTATGTTGGAGAAAAAGTACGGCAGCAAGTTGCTGACATGAGGGAAAGACGGTATTTGAGGAGTGGCATTGGCAGTAGCTATCTCTTCCGCATCGATGAAAACACAGTTATTGACGCGACTAAGAGGGGCGGCATCGCGAGGTTTATTAACCATAGTTGCACACCCAACTGCACTGCCAAAATCATCAAGGTTGACGGAAGCAAACGGATTGTTATCTACGCGCTGAGAGATATTGAAAGAGGTGAGTCCTTAAAGTCTGGGCAATTGACATACGTCACCACAAACTGACTCTCATGCAGATGAAGAGCTGACCTACGACTACAAGTTTGAGAGAGAATGGGATAGTGATGACAGAATCCCATGCCTCTGCGGCTCGGCCGGGTGTAAAGGATTCTTGAATTGAAATTTTCTATATCCGAAGACGCGCAGATAAACGTTCCATACCCCTTCCGAGTGCTTCCCACCCAATTCCAGCTACGACATTTTGGGATTATCGGGTTTGTCTCACGGCCATATCGGGACCCCTCTATGATGTTGTGCATTTGCTTTGTGGCGTTCCGGGCGACGGTTTGCATTTGTTGGTCGCATTTGGCCGTTCCCATCTCCCTTCTAGGGATGATTGTGGTGAGAGGTTACAACTGTATAACTTGCAACCTCCCATGTATGATAGATCTCGCCCCACCCGTGTTCCACTAAGACATAATTAAGGATCCGGACAGAGCTTGCATAGATTCTTGGCATGTGTTGGTCTGGAGAGCTTCTGAAAGAACCTCCCGCCGCCACCCAGGCCCCCATTTCGCCCAAACACGCCTTGGTGTTTTGTAAACCACAGTCCCACTCGTGATCGAAGCGGCACGAGCAAGGAGCAAAAGAGCTACGGGGCGGCGATCGAAAATCAAACTGAATCACATTAGCAAGAACCGTTTTTAAGCGAGAATAGGGCGAGCTCTCGAACCTAAGTGACTTGGAAGCAGAAAATTCGGAATGCCTTCTTTGATCGTGTATTCATGGCCACAGTTCCCACATATTAGCTTACCCTCCGTGACCTGTGTTTCTAGAAGTAGTCGATGGAGATCTCTTAGAACCTGCTCGTTCCTAAGTGTTTCTCCCTCCGGTTTCGTTTGCGGAATATTGGTAAAGTTAAGCTGGTTGAAACAAGAATCTCAGTATATTGTCTCCGCAACAGCACACGCCAATTGATAGAAAGGGAATCTGGATCGCCTACTTCATTAGCCATCTGATTCAGCCCATCCCAATCGACCCGGGGGATGATATTGCGAATGAACTCCGGCTGAAAATCAACGTCCTGAAGCTCAAGCTCGACATCTCGGAGATGCAGAGGAAATGCGGCAGGAGATCCTTTGCAAGATTTGACTGCGCAAACCAGAAAGTTGGCTGTGAGTAGCTTCATCCCGTTATAAAATTATCTCGGTTATTAATGGAAGTTATGCTTGAACAATGGACAAAGAGAGTCCCGCCAACAATTTTGAAAGCGGTGAAGCGTGGAAAACCAGAGTTTGGGCAGGAAGTTTTAGCCTGCCAAGCAACCTTGGAAGCATGGAATGGATGATTATCATTATTCTCCTTCCGCTCCCGAGCCGCTTGGGGCCATGCATGTCCAATGCAAACAAGTGGGGCACATCTCGCGAAGCGCCAAGGAGCTTGACTCGCATACCCACACAAAGAGGAGGAATTTCATTGAAGGATTCTTTGTCAGATGAAGACAATGCAACCCGAGAGCGCTGGCTTCTCGCCATTTTTCCCAAAATTAACTGGTACTCCATACTTCTGAAAGTGGGAAGGAATCCCAAGGCTACAGCCGAAGAGAAGTCCCTTTTTTGATAGTCACATTGGCTTTTTTACAAGAACATCAACCAAATCCCCATCGCCAATCTCATAATCTGCGAGAAAAGACCCAGGATCGAGGCGATCGCCGTCAAACGCAAGATACACGTCCGACTCTGGAGATACCCCCCGTGCCTCACGGAAGGCCGCGACAACCTGGGAAATACGTGTTTTCGCTGTCACACGCAGTTGAAAGTCATCGAGCCCAGGACATTTTAGAACAATCTCACTTCGAGTATGCTGATCAGAAACCTGGGGCTCCGTAGACGGGGTCGCCGTTGAATCGAATCCAAGCATTTTTGGTGATGATCGATACCCAGCCGCAAAGATTTCCTCAGTGACAGCCTCCATATGGATTCGGGTACCGTGCATGTCGCTGAAGGTGTCATCGCCGAAGGTCTCGTCAAATGAAGACAGATCTTTACTATGGGCCTTAATATTCAAAGATCTACATGTTGTAACATCAAATAGTCTTCTGCCCTTCCAAGTCAAAAAGACGGCGGAGTAGAGCTCTTTCGGGAGATTTTGGTGTGTGCACCATGCGAGGCGTACTCCTTTTAGAGATTGTGACATTTTGCGGTGGATAATCAAAGGTTTGGTATTTTCGATTTTTGAGGTAATCAGGATTTGGACCACTGCGTTATCAAAGGCAGAGGTTCGGAGGTCACGAGACGTATCTATCTCGATAGAGGCCCTCGCATTCTCCGAGTAAGAGATCGTATGATTATCCGCGTTTCTTTTGCCTATCGTATCAGCTGGTAATGAGGTAGCACATGTCCTTGAGCTTTGTCCATGCGACTCGTTTTTCGGCGACGCTCGAGGCGGCGGGGATGTAGGATCTTTCCCTTTCCCGGGAGATGCGTTATCATCGAGGTCCGAAACTTGACGTGTCCTGGGGCAGCGATCGAGGGTTGCACCACATTGAGGATCGCCGGGAGGAGATGGCGGATTAGCTAGAGGAGTACTTTGCCCGGCCACTTCCCCTCCCCCAGTATCAGATGCTTGACTCCCACCCTCCGAGGAGCTTGAAACACGTCGACGTTTGCGTGGGCCGGTCAGGGAAGAGCTTACTCGTCGTTCCCGTGCACTTTGGTTGGTAGCAATGATGTCCTTATAAGTCTGCCCGGCGCGGCGATAGAAGTCTGAGTTTCCAGTTTCATCTCCTCTGCTGGCCCAGGAGGGCTTATTGAAAAATGAGCGCATGCGCGAACTCGGGTCCCACAACGGATTGTCTTTTTCCCTGTGCGGGTTAGCCAATATCAGGATAGTTAGGGTCCCTGACCTACCCTTAAACTAAAAGAATCTGAAGCAAGGACGTTGCTGGATTCGCCAAGAGTTATTGGCGGGGTTTCAAGGCTGTACAATGGGTCCGTGAAGCTTGGTGTTCGACGCAACACGTGCGGACTTGAACCGGCCTTCTTAGAGTTCCCTCACCAGAATCTCGAAAATCTCAGAAGCGCGGCGCCAGTCGAGAAATACTCCCCACGCTGAATTTTTTTTCTTTGAATGAAAGACATGGACGAGGACAAAAGGATGGAGAATAATGCGCCATCCGAAGGCAAGGACCCGTCCGCCTTCTTAGGGGAGATAATTGGGGCGCCTGTGACCGTTAAGCTGAATTCCGGTGTTGTATACCGAGGTGTGTTTCCGGCTACAGGCTACCCCGCTTAGGGATAGGGAGACCCTGATGTTTAGGATTAGGTGAACTCCAGTCGGTTGATGGTTATATGAACATTGCCTTAGAGAAGTCCCAAGAATATGTCGGTGGGCAGTTGACGCGCAGTTACGGAGATGCCTTTGTTCGTGGGAATAACGGTATGCGCCTCTCCCCTTAAGACTGATAACCCACCATCTAAATGAAACCACCTGATGGCATCAATAGTCTTATACATTGCCGCAAATTAATCCCAACGTGTTCGATGCGGCTGAGCAATGACCTGGGAATCGGTAGCAGCTCCCCTTGCCATATCCTACGCCATCTCGATCTCGTGCGAGCGTCCACGTACCTTACAATGAAGGCTGTTATCATGAGCTATAGATGGAAAAAAAGGACACCACTGCATAAAGGTTAACAAAGCTTAAAACGTCCGTATCATCCTTCACAAACACCGCTGAAGAGTAGAGGAGATGGAGATCAATGTTACACTTATCCTCCCGTGGGGGCCTAGGGCGAACCGAATGCGAATGATAATAAGAATACCTACCTCGTAGATGGGTCCTAGTTCCCACGGGTTAGTGGTCTTCCACATGTCTTACTTGGGAGTAGCTGTTTCCTCCTGTCTTTTCTGCAGGTGTCTGGTATTCTCCAAGCATGCTAGTATTCGGAGGTGTTGGATGGCTGATTGACCTGATCACGGACAGCGCATTGAATCACACGGCACAATTAAGACACCGGGATCGAGAACAGCACCATCGAGCTCAGCTTGGCAGCTGATTAACTATGAGCAGCATCAGTTCCCTGGGCAGGTCGGGAATATTGTAGGAGCTGCATAGTCCCGACTATTATTGGACTAAGCTCGCTGAACCCCCACGAAATTGAGCCGCAAGCAATGAATCAGCCTTGCTACAAGATAAAACTTTTCTTTCACCCCTCTTGCCTATCACTCTTGCACCTTATTATGTCAAGTCATTCCTTCGTCCCAGATATCTCGATTAACACCCAGGTTGAGTTTTGCCGGAAGGATTATGTCATTGGCATCTTGGTGGGACCGCTTCCAAGGTTGTGGCGATTGCCTTCAAGGTTCTTAACATGGACATCCAAATGAGGTAGGCAGGTCCCTGCGCAGGCAGGAACACGGTGAAAGACAAAGTAATTGACTCGGAGCGTCCTCTGAATAACAAGCAAACACGAAACTTACCAATATTGAGGCAGTCCGAGTTATAGCAACCCACTTCTACACCAATTTTGCGTTAGCGAACACTCCGCGCGGCGAAAAAAAAAAAAGTGATTGAAAGAACATGGAGCCCCATGAAGTTTCTTTTATTCGCTTATGAGTCCGCCCATTGCCTTTTCCACGTCCACAGCCCAGAGAAAACATCACGCTTCAACAAAGATACCACAGAAGCAGCCGAGCTGGTGGCGGACAACCTTCAGACACCTTCCGAACCCGTTTACATCTTGATTCAGAGCCTGATTTTTTAAGACATTGTGTGGGGAAGAGAGACAAGCCCCAAGCGTCCAGTTGACAGCGCCTTGCGAGAATACACATTGCGTCCTCTCCCACCCCCCAATGGATTGCACTGGTGACAAGAGGAGCAGCGCCGCGGTCAGTTCGGCGGCTTCTCTCAAGCCGAATCCATCGACGCTCACCACCGGTTCCGATGAGGAAAAGTCACCATCAAGCCTTACCCACAACTCGTCAGCATCCAGCTCATTGAAGAGCAACATCCAGAGCACCCAGGCGCAATTGTCGAAGACCATCAATCTCGATAATGCCGCAGAATCACAAAGCCGAGGTACACATTCCTCTGCTCGGTCATCTCGCCACGCTTCGAGGAGACTAAGCGGGAGTACTGCTGCAAGCTCAGTTGGAGGAGCGGAACTTGCCCCTGGATATTTAGGGAAAATTGGAGTGTGTGCGTTAGATGTGAAAGCTCGCAGCAAACCTAGTCAAAATATCCTCACCCGACTTCAGTCCAAGGGTGACTTCGAAGTGATTGTCTTTGGTGACAAGGTTATCCTAGATGAGGCCGTGGAGAATTGGCCTGTCTGCGACTTTCTAATCGCGTTCTTCTCGGATGGTTTTCCTTTAGACAAGGCTGTCGCTTACGCGAAACTCAGAAAGCCATTTTGCGTCAATGACTTGCCGATGCAGAAAGTGTTATGGGACCGACGCCTATGTCTACGCATCCTGGACAATATGAATGTTCCGACTCCACGAAGAGTCGAGGTTAACCGAGACGGTGGGCCTACTCTTGAGTCTCCCGACCTTGCGCAGCATATATATAATCTGACAGGCGTAAAACTCGACGGGCCTACCGACGGGACGGGGGGGGGCGCCCTCAAAACAAAAACTGTTGCTATCTCTGATGATGGGGATTGCCTTATAGTCGACGGGAAACCCTTCAGAAAGCCGTTCGTTGAAAAGCCGGTAAGCGGAGAGGATCACAACATACATATCTATTTTCCCAATGATCAGCAGTACGGGGGTGGTGGCAGGCGACTCTTCCGAAAAGTTGGGAATAAAAGCTCTGAATATGACCCCAATCTAATCACCCCCAGATCGGTTACGGAAAAGAGTTCGAGCTACATATACGAGCAATTCCTAAGAGTTGATAACGCGGAGGACGTTAAGGCTTATACAGTTGGCCCAGATTTCTGTCACGCAGAGACCCGAAAATCCCCCGTGGTTGACGGTCTCGTTCGCCGCAACACCCATGGGAAAGAGCTCAGATATATTACAAAGCTGAGCAAGGAGGAAGCGTTAATAGCATCTAGAATATCCTCCGGGTTTGGGCAACGGATTTGCGGCTTCGACATGCTTCGAGTTGGCGAGAGAAGTTATGTTATTGACGTTAACGGCTGGAGTTTCGTCAAGGATAACAACGATTATTATGACAGGTGTGCCACCATTCTGCGGGACATCTTTCTCAACGAGAAACGCAAGGGTGAAAGATTTGCGGACCCCTCTGAAGCGTCCTCTGCGGACCCTGCCCACACCCCGTGGAGGCATTCGGTATCACACCGACACGCATTGAAGACATTGCTAAAATCTCCCGGTGCGGCAAAGCCCAATGGCAGTCAGCACCATAAGATCCTGGACGCTGGGTCTTCGGAGTCGCTTCATACAGGATCGGCAGTGCTCAATAACGACAATTCGGAGGAAAGCAATAGTCAAACGGGCGCACACTCGGGGGAGAATCCGGTGTGTCCAGGCCCCTACACCACCCAAGGCTGCAATCAAACCTCTACCCCGACACATAATCTCAGCCAAGAGAACCCTCCGCCTCCTGCGTCCAAGCACTCATGGAAGCTAAAGGGCATGGTGGCTGTTATTAGACATGCCGATCGAACCCCAAAGCAGAAATTCAAATTCACTTTTCACAGCCAGCCCTTTATCGACCTACTGAAAGGACACCAGGAAGAAATTGTGATTAAAGGCGAATCCGCCCTTCGCAGTGTTTCCGACGCAGTCGATTTTGCCCTGGAGCAGGGTCTTGAGGACGCTGAGAAGTTGAACCTGCTTCGCACCTCTTTAGAGAAAAAGGGCGGTTGGCCTGGAACCAAGGTGCAGATTAAACCTATGTTCAGGAATAGAAAGCCGGAGGAAGCGCAAGGACAGCCGCCGGCCCATTTTGAAGCGGTTGAAAAGGAGCCCATATCTCCTCTGCCGGATGATGCAAATCGGGACAGCGAAATTGCGGCCAGGTCACAAGTCCGAAGCGATTCGATTTCCGGGGCAACATTCTCGAGATTTTCCGCTGCCGAAAATGATCTTATCCTTGATAAACTCCAACTTGTGATCAAGTGGGGTGGGGAGCCAACCCACGCAGCGCGATATCAGTCCCAGGATCTTGGTCTCAACATGCGTGATGATCTGAAGCTGATGAATAAGGAAGCTCTGAACAACGTTCGAATCTTCACTAGCTCAGAGCGAAGAGTGAGTACAAGTGGTAAGTCAATAGAAGCAGTCAATCCACGTATCTTTTTATGGCTTACCAATGCGTACAGCTCAAATTTGGGCATGCTCTTTCCTCGACCAAAAAGAGATCCCAGAAGGGTTTATACAGGTTAGAAAGGATCTACTAGACGATTCTAATGCAGCAAAAGATCTCATGGACAAGGTGAAAAAGAAGTTAAAATTACTTTTACGGGAAGGGTCTGCCCCCTTACAGTTTACATGGCCTAAAGAAAATATTCCCGAACCCTCTGTTGTCTTGGCTACAGTGGTCGAATTGATGAAGTTCCATCGCGATATCATGAGGCTCAACTTTGAAAACCTGCACAGCTCATCGCATGTCCCCTGGAGTGCTACTAGGGGAATTGACGAGTTAACTTCCTCACGCAGCCTAGCCCTACCGAATGGAAGTTCGGCATTCTCTTCCATCCAGGGGCGATGGTGCACTGGCGAGGACCCGACCCTTTTCAAGGAAAGGTGGGAAAAGCTTTTTGCTGAGTTCTGCGACACAGAAAAGGTTGACCCGAGCAAACTTTCGGAGTTGTACGACAGTATGAAGTTTGACGCTCTTCATAACCGACAATTCCTCGAATGGGTCTTCACCCCCCCCGATGCCGAAGCAAGCGAGGATGAAGCACAGAGTGCGAACCGGCGGAGAGCTTCTCGTAAAGATGCTGCGGAGACGAGGTTTAGTAACTACGAGGGGACAGGCCATCCAAAAACGGATGAACAGTACCCTGAGGCCCAGACCTTGGCGCATCGGTTCAACTTGAAGAGACGCGCCTTTGAGTCCATACCACATCTAAGGGCGCTTGACGATACGTATGATCATTACTTCAAGTTGTACCCTAGCTCGAACTCATCAAAGACAAAGCTGGACTCCAGACTTTCAAAATTAAGGGAACTCTACAAGCTGGCCAAAGTTCTCTTTGATTATGTGACCCCACAGGAATACGGTATCACGGACACGGAGAAGCTGGAGATTGGGCTATTAACATCGCTACCACTGCTACAGGAGATAGTGCGGGACTTGGAAGAGGTTCAAGCCTCTTCAGATGCGAAATCAGTTTTTTACTTCACAAAGGAGTCACATATATATACACTCCTGAACTGTATCCTTGAGGGTGGGATTCAAACAAAGATAGCCCGTTCTGCTATCCCCGAACTGGACTATCTCTCCCAGATCTGCTTTGAGCTTTATGAAGCCCGAGACAGCGAATCCTCAACCAACTCATACTCAATTCGGATTTCTATCAGCCCTGGGTGCCATGCTTTTGACCCATTGGATGTGCACCTTGACTCGAGGCATGCAATCGGCTGCGCACCACGACGCAGCCTCACTGCTCATCAGGACTGGAAGGAAGTGATAGAAACATTGAAGGCGAAATTCAACACGTAAGTCCATGACAACCTTTTAGGTCAAGCAGCTCGATACTGATAAGCTACTCCAGTGTCAGACTTCCGAAGACCTTTACAGCGGTGAATCTAAGCGATAAGCTTGTTTCGCAGTCCTAGTGGATATGTCAACTTGCGTGATGGCGGTGGATTCCACATGTAGGGGATCAGTTTACCCATTAGCTTTATCATACTTGATATTAGTAGGCCCTACCAGAAATGATTTGGTTCTATTCTGACTCGATAGGAGCAATCATACGTAACGTAATTCCTGACTGAACCGTCCCTGGCCCAGCCAGACTACTTCGATGGCGCGCTTCCAGAGCCTGGAGCAATTCCCCATACCCAACTAATGACCTTGTTCCTCAAACTGACTATCGACAGAAATAGAATATCTATGTCTAGTGTAGCTTCCAATATAATAATTCAAGCATATTAATAGAGCCTTAATATTATTTTATTACTAATCTGTAATATTTTTATTAAGAATTTTTATTATATACCTTTTTTATAGAGATTTTTACAAGTTTTCAGGTTTTAATAGCTTTTACTTTATATTTAAACTATTGTTTAACTTAGAAGTGAATATATTATTATTTAAGATCATATATTATGTATCACTTAATATATTATTTCTTTGTAACGCAGTCATGGATAAGGTGCGCTGAATAAGTAATATGAGGCAGAATATGCGTGGAATACAGTAATATTGCGTAGCTATCAGAACTAATCACTGACCTCTAGAAGGGAGGTCAGCGGTGCTGCTAGAATATCATGTGTTAGGTACACTTGCTTAGTAGTGTGCTTGGTACTGCAGGCAGTACTAGTATGCTACCTAAGCTATTAGGCTGCTTGGTATAGTATCTCTATAAAGTGCTATAATACATAGAGTCTAATACTACCTCCCTTTTTTAAAAAGTAATTGTGCTCTTGCAATTTTCTAGTATTATACTATAAGCTACTCTATTATATCCTTATATTTTATTTATGGCTAAATCTATGGCATGAGGTTAGTTTTTAACCCTTTATTATATAGCTATTATATCCTAAGTATTCCTGTGTTACTACAGGTAGTAATATTATAAATATTATAATTATAGCATGGTATTAATTATATAGTAACAGGAATTATATAGTTTATATATTATATAGTATTATATTATATTATATATTAATATTATAGCTATATTATTATAAGTATATTATAAGTACTACTTTAAGATAAAATGTATTAAGTTTCTACTATATTTTTTTTTCTTCTTTTTCTCTCTAGGTTATTATTAAATATCTAATATAAGTATTCCTGTTGTTTTGTTGCTTCCCATGCTTTCTTAATTACTTTATTTAATTCTATAGGTCTTATTGCCCTACTTTAAACCTACTAAGCCTTCTTAGTACTTAGTATAGCTTTAATTAGCTATTCTTGCTATTATATTATAGTAGTACTATTGCTTACCTTACTTTTTATAATATTTTTTTACTATTTCTACTACCTTTACTTAATTTTTATATTCCTCTATCTTCTAATATAGGAACTACTTTATTTTAATACCTTAACAAGTATTATAGCTTATAGTGTTAGCTTATACTTGCTATAATATTATTTTACTTTAGTATTATAATATTTTTTTAATACTATTATTTTTATTTGGCCTTATACCCATATACAAGCTAATTATAGAGTAAATACCTTTAATCTAGCAATCTCCCCCTATTATATCTTAAAAGCATGATTATCCACGCAAGCCATGTTTTAAAAGGGCATGCTACTAGTACTTGTTTGCTAGAATATACTACTCTCTAGTCTACTTGGCTAGAGAACCCTCTTGCAAGTAGTACTATAAGTATTTCCTTCTTCTTTTATACTATATTTGCTGATTTTTGTAGTTAAAACTAGCTACTATAGCTACTATAGTAGAGTTATAGAAGATACTTTATACTAATTCTCTTATAATAGTAGCTAAGGAGTATAAAGTACTAGCACTCTATTATATAGTATATAACCTTGCCTTGCTTTAAAAATATTACCTCTTGCCTGCCCCTACTATTATACTACTCCCTCTTCCCCCCAAGTTTACTACAGGTGCTCTAATACCTAAAAGAGATATATTAGGTTTACCTAACAAGAATAAGTAGTAAAGCATTTTATACTTGGTACAAGCTAATTATAGTATAGGATTATTATTTTTGGTTTTTACTTTATATATAATAGTAGTATTTATCTTATTTATTTAGAATATGGTTTTAGCTATAGTACTTTTATACCTAGTTTAGTTCTTTAAATAATACTTCTTTTTTTATCCAAGTATCTTATAGACTATAGTATGCTATAAATTTTTTATCTTATATTCCTTTATCTATATTTATATAAGAATTATATTCTAGGCCTGTTAGGAGTTAACTCTAGTAAGAATTTTAATGTACCTTATGGATATTTATATAAAACTATAGCTAAGAATATATATAATAATATTCCTACTATCCCTGCTAATACTACTTTATACCAAGCTTGTATATATTATTTAAGTATAAATAAAGTCTACTTGCATGTTACTAGTAATAAGAGATATAATTATAGGTATTATTAAACTAGCTATTAGGCCTGTTAGCTTGTATATTTCTTTTTTCCTATAATTTCTTGTACTAACTATTATAGCTAGAATCTATAGTTAAAAATATAGCACTTTTATTAAGTAAAATAATATCTAATCTTATACTAGCTATCTATTATAATACTATCTACTATACTTTCTATTAGCTTTACTACTAGAACTCCATATAATCTATTAGCTCTTAAACTCTTGTAAAAGTTCTTGTTTAGACTATAAAGGTAGCTATTTAGACTATAAATACAGGTATTAATAATAAGGCCTCTAGTAGGTATTAGGGTAGTTAACTATTAGATATATAGTCTTATATTTATACTTTCTAGCTAATATTAAGTAGCTAAGCTTTATTTTATTAGAAGTTTTATACTAGATATTGCCTTTATTATACTATTTAGTTATTCTTAATAGAATTTAGTATATTCTTATATAGAGGTTTTTTTTTTTAGTCTTTCTTGCTGCTACTTTCTTATAGGTTCTTGTACTTCTTATATTTTTTTATATTCCTTAAGTATCTCTAGGTTTTTAACTATCTTATAAGATTCTTTTATAATATTTTCCTTATTATTCTAATCTAGCTATTTAACTTTATAGAATATCCTGTTCTTTTTGGTAATATAATAGCTAAGTATCTACTTAATAATATATTTTATATTACTATTAATAAGGATTAGTCTAGGCTATAATACCTTTTAAGAATTGCTATAATATAATTCTAGAAAAGATACATGGAATATATTATATAGTCTTTATATTAGTAGTAATAATACTAGTTAATAAGCTTGCTTTCCCTATATATTAAGTACTAGGAATAGCCCTAGGTAGGTCTTGCTAAGTTTATAATTTAAATATATAAGGGTAATATATTTTATGTAAAGTATGATATAGCTTCTAATTAGGAATATTATATTTTTATATTTTTTATTATATTAAGTCTTTATAGCTTTACATGTTTTTTCAAGGTATTTTTGTATTTCTATATATACTTTTTTAATCTTTTATATATTTTTAGTTGCTTCTTCTTCTCTTGCCCCTTCTTCTTCTAGTAGTATTAGGTTAATCTAAAACTATAATATAAAATTAAATATTACTTCTGCTAGAGAGTATTCTATAGACTTTTTTAGAATATAATTATATACTAATTATGCTATTAGTAGCTATCTTAGCTAATTACCTTAGTTTTAATTAATATAATCCCGCAGGTAATACTCAAGTATTTAATTTTAGTATTTAGTTTGGCTATTAGTCTATAGGTAATAAGTAGTTAAAAGCTTGTGCTTTATACCAAGATACTAATATAATATTAACTAAAATATACTAGTAAAGATGCTTCCTTAGTTATTAATAATATTCTTTAGTATACTAATATTAATATGTAAATACATGCTATATTAGTAATTTTATAAGTTTAACTATAGTAATAGTTTTTTTGCAGGTAATATATTATATATATTTTATAAATTAATCTATAGTAACTAATATAATATTATAAATTTTATTTCCTGTTTTTATAGGGGGCAGGCTAGTAATAAAGTTAATAGTAATCTATTTTATAGGTTTTATTACTATAAATAATAGCTCAAGTTACCTATATAGCTTGTAATAATATATTATTTAGTAGGTATAGTATTCTTATATATATTTATTAATTTATATATTTATAATAGGCTAGTAGTATTTAGCTTTAATTATTTCTCTTATTTTTTCTATATACTAATACCTGCCTTATAGATCTATATAATTTAATCTTATAATTTCTACATGAAGTACTAGTAAATTTAGGATATAAATATGGTTCTTATACCACAAAATTTAGTTATTTTCTACTATCTATTCTACTATTAGGTGCTTATTTATAAGATTATAGAGGTGCTTGAGTAGTTCTTATATTCTAGAATTATATTTTTATATAATTTTTAATAATTTTTTAATATTTATACTAATCTTGCTACTATATAGAGCTTTTATAATCAATATTAAGTAAAGTTTTAGTTTTAATTCTTTAACTTTTAGTGCTTTATTAAAGAGCTATTCTTAAAGTGGCTAAAAAATAATATCTTTTTTTATATTTTCCTTCCCTTTAAAGTAGTCTATATATTAACTTGGTATATCTACTAGATTATTCTTTCCCAAGTAATACTTAATAATAAAATCAAATTCTGCTAATCTTTCTACTTAATATATTTAGCATCTAGTTAGTACTTTTATAAATATAAACTATTTCAAATTTACATAGCTAGTAAGCATTTTAATAAAATACAGGCTTTTCTTGAAATAATAATACTAGATATAAAAATACTCTATAATTACTAGTAATTCTATATTATAGATTTTATATTAAGTCTTGATATCTTATAACTTGCAAGACTAGAATACTATTAGATGCTATTTATTATTTTTAAATAGCTAGGATACTATCCCCATGATTATATGGCCTAATATATTTATCTAGAATTATATCTATAACTCTAGTACAAAATAGTATAAAAATAGCTTTTTAGTAAAGTATTCTTATAATTCTTGGAATATTCTAAGTACTTTCTCTATTATTAGAAATCTAGATACTATATTTTTCTTAATAAGATCTAATATTAGGATTATAATTATACTATAATTTTTAATAAAATATTTATAGAAGTTTATAAACCCTAGAAATAAAGCAACTTTTTCTATATTTTATAATACTAGCTATTCTATAATAGTCTAAATATACTTAGATTCTATTTAAACCCCCTTAGATAAGATAATAAATCCTAGAAATCTAATTTCCTTAGTATAAAAGCTATATTTATTAATTTTAGTATATAGCTTGTATTACTACAATCTTTTAAGAACTAGGTAGATATATACCTTATATTCTTTCTTATTCTTGGAGAATATAATAATATTATTAAGGTAGGCTATATAAATAATATCTAAAAGGTTACTAAGTATATAATTTATATAGCTTTAGAATATAGCTAGTATATTTACAAGGCTAAATAGTATTACTTAGTATTTAAAATAACTAAAATATATCTTGAATATAGTTTTCTATTTATTTCCTTTTTAGATCTAGAAATAGTAATAGGCATTATACAAATCTAGCTATATAAAAATCTTTATACTATTTAGGTAGTCTATAGTCTCTTTTATATACATAATTAGATAGTTATTCTTAATAATAATTATATTTAATCCCTAATAGTTAATACAAAGGCATAATTCTCTATCCTTCTTTAGCATGAAAAGGATAGGTATACTAGTAGGGCTTTTTAAGAGTCTAATCTAGCCCTTTTCTAGCATGTTTTGTATATATTTTTTAAGTACTTCAAGCTCCCATGCTAATAGCAAATATATTAGTCTTTATAATAGTTTTTTACCTGCCTCTAGTTTAATTTCATGATTATAGTTATAGTATAGTACTAATATACTTGCTTCTACCTCTAAGAAGATATCCTTAAATTCTTTATATTACTCTAGTAGCATGATTTTAACTATCTATATTTTATAAAACAGGATCTTAGCTTCCTCTCCTATTAGCTATACTTGAATTCTATAAAGGATAGCTCTATTTTGCAATTTTATAATATACTCTTATATTATTATAATAATATTAGGATTATAGGGTATCTTATTATAGTACTCCCATGTTTTTCTTGACTACCTAATATTAGGGTTAACTTTATCAAGCCATGTCTAGCCTAGAATTATATTATATCCCTCAATATTAATAGTATTAAAAGGTTATTACTATATTCTAGAGACCTACTTTAAATCTCTAGTATATAATTTAAGTTAATAAGTCCTATAGGATCTAATATTATGGCTATTAATTATATTAACTTGCTATAGCAGGCTATTTTTTAGCAAGTTTACTTGCTTAGTGTTATGAACCCTCAGCCAACAGTCAGTGGAGTGGAGTCACAAGGCAGAAAACTAAGGTCAAGGAGCCTTGGACCGCGACCTGGTTGTCCAAAGCCACTCTGGATTTAAATCCAACCTTGACAACAAATCAACAAACCTAAGCACTGCCTGACTCTAAGATAAGGACAAGCAATACTACAAGAATATGACCTATAAACTACACGCCCATACAGACAATAATTACTATCACAAGGAAATACTATATATCCTCCAAGTACAATGGAAAGACCATGGTTTAAAACCATGGCCACCATGTGACTACTATAGCCTACTGCAAGGATAAAGGAAATAGGAATTATTATAAGGGAGAATTTTAAATTACTCCAAGGGCGTGGTAAACAGAGTCACCCTAGTAAAAGACCATGTGACCATATACTATTTAATATACTATTTAATAATAGGAGAATGGTATACAGGGCTATACAATCTAATAGGGTATACTATTTAGTATACTATTTAAAGGTAGGAGAATAGTAGAAACTTAAAAATACTTAAAAATACTTATTACTACTATATCTAGCTTTCCTATCTTTATAATTAATACTACTATTATTCTAAAGTAACTAGTTCTAAGAATCTTTGTAAAATAACTTGTCTAGCACTTATTTTATAAGCTATAGTATATATACTATAAGCTAGCCCTATCCTTTTACCTTAACTTTAATTAGACTATAACAAGTCCTTATACTTGTTAGATATGACCATGCCAGGTAAGACAAGTCAATCCAAATCCTTCAGAAGTCCCGTGTGAGAGCCCAGGGTTAGAAGCGCACGAGAGGTTGTTGCTTTGATAACACTTAGCCTATTACTAGCTTATAAAATTTACTATAGCTTTATAGTCTAATAGAATACAAGCTTTTTATAGGTTCCCTTTTATATAAATATTAATAATAAAAGAAATATACTTTAAGTCTTTTATTTTTATATAAAAGCCTAGTGCCTCTACTATATAAAATACTAGGCCTTAGAGTTTTTTAACTTTTTTAGCTAGTTATTCTTGTAGGTATTACTATTAGATAAGTAATATTATATTCTCTTATACCCTAGTTTACTATAATTAAAGTATATCTTTTATATATTTTTACTCTTAAGCTATAATTAGCTTGTAGCTTTATATTTATAGCTTTTTTAGCTACTTCTACTTCTATGATTTCCATAATTAGAATACTTATTTTAGCTGTTTCTAGTCTTCAAGTCTTGGCCTAAAGTATTAGAACTAGTATATACTTTATATAGCTACTTAGCTCCCTATATACTTCTATACTAGTTAAACTAGCTTGTACTATTTAATACTAGTATAAAAAGTACTGCCTTATATTTAGGGATATATTACTTAATTATTTAAAAATATATAATATATACTTTATATTCTTGTAGCTTACTATATATATATTATACTACTTAAGTATAGATTATAGGTAAAAGTTTAGCAAAAAGCATGTCTTTTTTATATTGCTTAGTTATTTCTTGCCTAATTATATTAGTTAGGGTTTTTAGGTATTATATAAACTTCTACATGTTTTACTCTTTTTTTAGCAAGTATACTTATATTTAACTAGTAGGTTATTTTAGAGTAATTTAAGGTTATTAACTATTTATAATAGCTTGTTATAGAGCTTTTCCTATATTAGGGGTATAGCAATAGTTTCATGTATTATAGTCTAGTTTTAGTAGTATTTAATGCTTAACCAAGTAATTTCTTAATATATTTTTGTTTTATTATTTAGGTAATAGCAAGAGTATACCTTAAAATATACTTTTATTATAAGCTTCTAATTAAAATACTCCCTAATATTTTTACCTTTAAATTTTCTAATATTCAGGCTATCTTTTAGAAAATTGTCCTTTAGCTTTGCTTTAATAAATTATAGTACTATAAAGAGTTTATTTTATGATTTTATACTAGAATTATCTGCTTGTAATACTATAGCTAAACAAACTAGTAAGTAGATGCTTTACCTTGTTAAAAGTATAGTATTCCTAATATATTATACCTTAAGATTCTTAATTATAGCCTGTAATTTAGCTTTTTGTTTTTATTTCTATACTTCTTTATAGGCTACCTATTAGTGTTATAATTTATTGACTTCTATATATAAAGTAGCTTCTTTTTTATTAATATCTTTAACTTAATCTAAAATTAGTGTAATTTTATAGAATAGTAGTATAGTAGATACTAGCTCCTTATTATCTAAATTAAGGAGTTTTTTAATATAGTTATTAATAAGAGTTTCTTATGCTATACTTCTGCTTAAGATATTAAGAAAGCTTATTCTATCTTTATTATAGGATGCTACTACATAGCTATAGGATTATATTATCTACTTCTAAGCACTTCCTAGCATGTTTTTATTACTATTTCTATTTATTTTTAGGCCTTATAGGGGTAAGTGATTAAAACTATAATATAGTTATAGATAAAATACACTAAATAAGTAATATAAGGTAGAATATATATAGAATATAGTAATATTGCATAGCTATTAGAACTAATTACTAACCTCTAGAAAGGAGGTTAGCGGTACTGCTAGAATATCATATATCAGATATGCTTGCTTAGTAGCGTGCTTGGCACCGCAGGCAGTGCTGGTACGCTGCCTGAGCTATCAGGCTGCTCAGTGTGGCGCTCTATAAAGCGCCGCAATACACAGAGTCTAACATTCTTATATTAAAATATTTTTTAGATAAATTAAATAGAAGCTAGAATTTTAGTAGTAATACTGGCTATTATTTATAATTGATAAAAGAACTAATTATATATTTTAAATATTGTTAGACCCCGTGTATTGCAGCACTGAATACATGTAAGAGGTTGAACATAGATGGATCTTCCTATCTAAGCGTGCCATATAAACAAGAACTAAGGGAGAGAACAAGTTCAGAAAAGTAGATAGAAGATAAAGGGGTAGGAACTATATAATTATAGCCGTATATACTATATAACGTGTATTATAGGTTTAATCTATAATAATACTTCTCTTCTTAGAATTAGGCCTTTATATAAAGCTGCTTAGCATGAAAAACCAAGAATATAAGTGTTAGAGAAACAGAGATCGACAGCCAATGAATCTGATGTGCTGCAGCATCATAGCGCGATACTAAGGAACATAGATATGCTAACCTGGTTATATCAGATAATATAATACTAAGAACAAAAAGAGATTATAGTAGTATTACTACTTGTATATATCTAAATACTACTCTAATATATAGTATTAATAATCTTACAAGAACTAAGTAGTAATACTGAGGAAATAGATATATAAAAATTATTATTACTTGTATCTAGAAGTTTTATTCTCTATTTATTATTAACTAGATTAATAATATACCTATTATTTACTAATTATATATAGTTATCTACTTTTTTCTATATTTTAATCTTAATAATCTCTATTCTTTTTATCTTATTAAGAATATTCTTAAGTTCTATTTTATAGATTAATTAGTAGACCCTAATCTAATAATAGTAGATTCTTGATTAAGTAAAAAGAAGTATTTATTATTAATATAATAGGAGATAGAAGTATTTCTAGAAATCTAGTAGCTACTATTTCTAGGGAATTTATTACTATTTAAGAACCTATTAACTCTAAAAAATTATATAATTAGGTAATATAGTTAATTTTTTACTAAACTAAGTTAATATATTATGGTTATTTAAGAATATTAAGATAAATAAACTAGAACTATTTAAAGATAAGCAAACAATTTTAAAAATTTATCTAACTATAATAGATATATATCTTTATATTAATAATATAGAAAGTATATCTAAATCTAATAAGATTATATTTGCTATTTCTTATTTTAAGAAACCTATATTTAGCTAGTTTAAACTTTATATATATAACTATTAAAAAAATTTATAATACTAAAAATAGCCTATAACTAATATAATCTTTAATAAATATAAAACTTTTAAAAAATAACTTAAATAGGTATTTAAAAACTAAAATATTATAAAAATGTTATCAAAGCAACAACCTCTCATGTGCTTCTAACCCTGGGCTCTCACACAGGACTTCTAAAGGGTTTGGATTAACTTGTCTTACCTAATATGATCATATCTAACAAGTATAAGGACTTGTTATAGTTAGGTTAAAATTAAGGTAAAAAGGTAGGGCTAGTCTATAATATATATATTATAGCTTATAAAATAAGTACTAAATAAGTTATTTTGCAAAAATCCTTAAATAAGTTATTTTAGAATAATAATAATATTAATTACAAAAATAGGAAAGCTAGACATAGTAGTAATAAGTATTCTTATATATTCCCCTTCTTTCTACTATTAGATAGTCCTTTTTATAAACTATATTCTAGACTACTAGTTTATTATAATTACTCTTGCTAGTTCTTTAAAAGGACTATATCCTAAATTATACATGTAACTATATATAGTAGTTTATAGGTACTTTTATTCTAGTAGCCTTTACTATATAACAAGGTAAATAAGCTAGTTATTATTTATTTAATACTAGTATTAATACAAGATAGTAATACCAAAGCTTTTTAAAATTATTATAGCAATAATTTTGTCATAATTATAATAGTAAGTATTAGTAAAATAAGTATAAGAAGAATATTATTTAAATAGTAATATTTCTATCCTAGTAATATTGTACCTGGCATAATATTTTTCACCACCCTAGTATGGGTCATAACAAAAAATTACTAAAAATTAAATCTACTTATTATATTGGGAAAAGATAATATATAGGTAATATACTATAAAATTCTATTAGATTATATCTAATCTAATATAAGAATATAATATAATTAAGTCTACTTATTATAAGAGATTAAAAATAAAAACTAAAAATATACTTGTATTAATTAATAATAATAGGCTTAGAAGCCTAAACAAGTTTATTAATTAAGTATTTAAAGTTAAAACTTATTATATTAAATCATAGCTCAAGAAGTAGTAATAAAAGAAATTATTTAACTATTAAAAGCAATAACAAGACAAGAATAGAAATATTAAAATATAAATAAACACTACTATTAGCAAGACTTAATAAAATAACTAGAATAATAAAAGAAAGAAAAACTTTAATAGTAAATATTTTAAGTATGAGAAAGCTAGATATTGTTAGATTAGGGTCCGCCAATGAATCCATAGGAGGACGCCTAAGGATATTCTTAACAGGATAAAGAGAATATAGATTGTTATAGTCAAACAAAATATAAAGAGAGGTAGATAACCAAAAGTAATTAATAAACAATAGGTATATTATTAATCTAGTTAATAATAGATAGAGAATAAACTTCTAAATATAGGTAATAATAGTTCTTATATATCTAGTCCTATAATATTGCCTAGTACTATATTTTAGATTACTTGTGTTATCGAAGCGACGACCTCTCATGTGCTCCTAACCCCAGGCTCTCACACGGGACTTCTAAAGGGTTTGGATTAACTTGTCTTACCTAGTGTAATCTTGTTTAATAAATATAAGGACTTGTTATGGTTAGGTTAAAATTAAAGTAAAAAAATAGGGCTAGCTTATAGTATATATACTATAGCCTATAAAATAAGTACTAGATAAGTTATTTTATAAAAATTTTTAGAGCAGGTTACTCTAGAATAATAATAGTATTAATTATAAAAATAGGAAAGCTAGATATAGTAATAATAAGTATCTTTAAATATTCCTAAATTTTTATTATTTTTCTATTTTTAAATAATATACTAAATAATATATCTAATTAAGTTATATAGTCCTGTATACTATTCTTCTACTATTAAATAGTATATTAATAGTATATAGTTACATGGTTCCTTTATTAAGTTATTTTAGGTTTTAATATTTTTTTAGCAAGTTATAATTATACTATATAATAATTTATCCTATTTTTTAGTCTTAGCTAGATATATATATCTAGTATATATATACTAGAATATAGTTTTTTAAAAACTATAGTAGTTATATATATATTATTAGTATATATATATTACTTATATATATACTTAGGGATTATATATAGTTTTTTTTAAGTCTTATAAAGTTATAGCTATTAAATATATATTAGCTATATATTCCTATACTATTTATATATACCTTTACTATGCCTGCCCCCAAATAGGCCCCTCCAGGATTTCTTAGTTGTGGGTGTACATGTCTAGTACATGTCCTTGCTTTTTATATATTTCCCAAGGTTCTACATGCCCTTAAGATTCTACCTTATGGTTTTATCTTGCTACTTATAATCCTAAGGGGTTTATAATATTATCTCCCCCTCTTTTAGCTTTTGTCCACGAAAGTATAAATAGTGTGGATCCCCCTATTACCCTGAGGTGAGTTCCTATTTTCCTTTTAAATTCTTTATAATAGTTTATTATGCCTTCTAAGTAGAATTGTCTTGCTAACTAAATTGCCTAGTTAGAGAGTATTACTAGGAATAGTTTTCCTATAGACAACTCTTGTAAACATTACCTTGCCTGCAACTTGGTTTATATAATAGATTTAAAAAGTTGAAATTATGTATCGTGCACTTATTATAATTGGAAATATAAAAAGTGTTTTTATAGCACTATTTAGTAGGAAAGTCTGAAACAAGATAAAGAATAGATTGATCACGAGATTGCTAAAGCCAAGGAGGCTTCTGCTTGATTATTTGCTAAATTAACCTGTCTTTGGAAACAGTAGAAATTCTTAAAAGATCATGGTATTAAAATATTGGATTATAACATGGCCATAATAGATTAGTTAGATAAGGAGAATCCCTTAACTACTAAGGATCTCCAAGAGCTAGAGTGCCTTGCTAATAAGCACAAGGCTACTACTTAACTTACTACTATATTAGATAATCCTAGTCTAACTTAGATAACTAGTTTACTATTCTTCTAGTATAATATTAACTTTTCTATTTTAGATGCTGCTAGTAGTATTTCTAGACCTTCTAGGCATAGCCTGTCAAGTTCTTAATAAATTCCTAAGTATTTTCTAAAATATTATATCCTTTCTATTGCATGAGGTATTATAATTATTTATTAACTTTTTAGTAATCCAGGATTTTCTTAATTTTATACTCCTATTCTTCTTCTTTAATTTTAATATTATTAGTAATTTTAGTATTCTCTAGTACTAGTTTTAATAGCAATATATAAAATACTAGATATATCTTTTTTATAGATTTAAGTAGCTTTAATTAATAGTTAACTAGCCCCAATTTTTTATTAATTTTAAATAATCTGATTTATATATGGTCAAGTTTCTAACTTGGTTATTTAGTTTTAATATTTCTATAAAGTAGAAATACTTTCCTTTTTTTTTAAAGTCTAGTATCTCCTGGCACCCTTTATTATAATAAAGCTTTATTTTAAGATTAATAAATTTAAGATCTTAGGTAAGTTATATCTATATTTCTTTAAATTTTTATATAAAATAGTTAGTTTTCTTAGTAACTAGTTCTTTTTAGATTAGTTTGCTATACAAGTTTAGGTAATATCTATAATTTACTTTAAAAGATATTATTCTTATTATACTATAGACTAAATTATTATAAGCAAACTAGGCTATAAATAATTACTTTTTCTAGTTATCTTATATATAGTTTATATAGTATTATAAATATTACTTAATTATTTAATTAACCCTTTTAGTTTATTTATTTAATTATAGTTTATATATAGTAGTTATATATAGTTTAATTCTTATAATATTAGTTACTAATTTTTAAAACTTGGATATAAATAGCTTGTCTTAATCTAATATAATATATTTTAGT